>NW_024962262.1:38848376-38852440 GCF_019238085.1 Lagopus leucura
AAAATAAAATAAAATAAAATAAAATAAAATAAAATAAAATAAAATAACAAACCAACTTCAATAAAGTTTTTAGACATTATAACAGCAGGATCAGAATTTGTTTTGGTACAGTGTATAAAGGAAATATGATCAATCTTCTGGAAAGTATGCTGCTTTTTGTGTGTGTGTGTTTGTGTCTATTTGGCTGGTTATTGCTTTCTTGAATTTTGTTTTGTTTTGTTTTGTTTACTCCCACAGAGTATTTGAGTATCTTAGGATACCACACATTTCTGGAATATATGGGGACATCATGAAATTCTTGTATTCAAACGTGGTATTTTTATTAGAGTACCTCATACGACAACATAGTTTAATTTTTTACCAATCTTCTAACACAGGTTTATTTTGTCCTTATTTACTAGTTGCTATAACAGATCAAGATTTGTAGTGAAAGTTGACATAATAGAAGAGTAGCAGCATTAAAGGCTAAAGACAAAAGGAGGGAAAATCAATCACAAAGCCTAATAAAACAAAAAGAATGACAAGTATTATAATCAGGAACTGAATGATAAATCAAGCAGCATTTAGAATACCAAAACTGCTAAAGCTTTTGTGACCTTGACATTCTTCTTTGGATAAATTCACAAAGAGATATTTACCATAAAGTGTGCAGTGTAAGCACTTCTTGCAAACTCACAGCTATATAATTTCTAACAGCTACTGGTGAACTGAAACAAAATCTCATGTTTTATTACATAATGAAGAATAATGTTCATAGATTTATTTATGTTATTTATATGTGTTAGATTGTACTACAATTTCACAAATCAAAGAACATATTAAGATAGAAAAGCAATTTCATCTTTATGTGAGTCAATTCAGTTACTACACTGTAAAGCTATTGGCATGGACAAATATCCACACACACACAAAAATATTCAAAAGAAAAAATTTAATGTGAATACATATTATGTGCTATTAAATATCTAGAGTTCAGCCTTCCTAATTATAGATGGTTTCATTGAAATGGTGAAGTTCAATCATTTTTGCTTACCTTTTTTTTTCTTTCCCCTTTAGTAGATTGAGATTTATACATTCTCAAACACTTTCATGAAATATACTTCACTGTTAAATTTGTGGCACAATTCCTGACCTAGTCTGATTTTGCCAGGCAGCATGGTCAGAAATAAGGATTCGTTTAAAGACTAGTGATCAATAGTGAATCATCTGAATACCAGCACTTTTGTCTGTGGGTAAGAGAATGCTCTGCCTCAAGCACTGTTTATACCATTTCATAAGCCTATGTGGCAACAGAACAGTCATTACTTTGTTTACTGGGGATCTCAGGGACAGAGGAACATACTGAATAATTGTTATGACTTTCAGTATCACACTCAGTCACTTTATTTTGTGGCATTTCACTTATAATCTTATTAAAAAATACGTATATTATTATAACAAATGTTCAACGATACAACCTGTCAAACTTACAGCAAAAAGAGCTTATTAGTTTTATTTGGTGAGTCTACAATACACTTTGTTTAATAATATTAATTTATAATAATATACATCTTCTGACTCTTTTAATATATATCACATGTATTATCTAGCATTCCAAGTTTCTGATATGGTTTTCAATTGTTGTAATTACACAATGTGTTGGCATATATTATTTGAGAAATGTGATATTTAAAATATTCATCCCATTGTATACTTAACAACTGAATCCAAATTCACTTAGGAATTTATGATGATTTCTTATCAAAATCAGAACTTATGAGATAGGAAGATCTGATACACGAAGGCAGGAAGGTGAAATAAATTATTACTTTCAAAGTTTGATAACTAAAGCACAGAAAGGGCAAGGAAAATAGATGGGTGACATGAAATACTGAGGACCTTCAAGAGAAACATATATAGTCCAGAAGTCTATTTGTCTTCTTTGAATGATATTGACAGTAGGTCAACTTGGGTGAACTCATACATTTTTACAAGGTTGACATTCAATAGAGTTTGGCTTATGCAAAAAGTATTTTGGTGCTATATTTGCTGATACTATAATATTCCTTTCCTACTTGTTCTATGGCTTAGATTTAAGAATGTCTAAGAGTCTATCCAAGGACATATTTTTATTCATAGTCATTGTCAGAGAACCTATGAAGCACAAATGCAGTGAACATACTCTCAGAATTGAAGTGAACAAGCTAATTAAAAGTTGATAAAAACAGAGAATCAATGTATGTCAAAAGTTATATTTCACTGTTTTGTAATCATTCTTTGATCTAATAAGAAAAAGTGTGGAAGCAGCAAAATGACTTACGTAAAATTGGGAAAACATGAAACAAGCAAGAAGCTACACATGACATAGAGATCTCTAGCAGTGGGAACATATGAGAAAAAATATAAGGTGCGCAACAAATACAATTTCCTACAAAAGACAATAAGCATTGTAAAATTCAACAAATGTTGCAGTGTAGAATGTAGTTTTGTTAATAGCTGGTGACTGACTTACAACATCTGAAGACATTTACACAGACACTACCAAAACTACCTGAAGAACTACACTATGTTGTGTTCAAGAATTTCTACAATGGGCTGTTTTACTACTGCTTTGACATCAGCTGAAATTTAGAAACAAATTTTTAAATATGTATAGTACAAACTACAAGTTACAGTATGTCATAAATATTCCTTTTTGAAATGCTTTCTCCCAGTATAATATCTAAACACAGTAAAAGACAACAGAGACAGTATAGAGTATTAATGAAATATCATCTATACTTTTTACTCTGCTAACAAATGCAACATATTGTGTTTTTTATGTCACTTCCTGTTTCTAATGTACCTAGACAACTATTAACTTATTTTTTATCAGCAAACTAAGTTAAAAGAATGAACTAGGCATAGTCTACCTATGTTATTAATAAAAAAACTAGGAGATTTAATTGCCTTGAGGAGGCCTTCCCTCAGGAGGGAAAATTTTCCTAGAAAGTACTGATATGTCCAGTTTTTCTAGTACTTTCTAACCTGTGTCCAAGCTGCTTTTAACTTTATTTATTTTACTGACAAATAAATAAATAAATAAAATGAAGACATTAAGCATTTCAGAATTTGCCTTAATACAAAGTGAAAGTTGAAGTTCTTCAGCCATAGATAAAAAAAATACTGAAAGCATGAGTCAAATTATTTGTTATGAATGCATTCTCCGCTCAGGTACATTTATATATATGTATATAAGGTCACAGTTACATACTATTTATACTTTATTTTGAATGTCTAAGTTTGATTGAAAAGATGAAGTGGCCTGTGGCATATCTGCTTAGAAAGAAATTTCAGCCTAGCAAAAGACCATCTGTAACAGAAGATCATGACAACTCAATAATCTGAGAAAAATTCCAAACAGATCTCATACACAGAGTCATATAAACTATTTTGTTTGAGGTATTATATATATATATATATATGTATATATATATATATATATAATATATATGTGTGATATATATATATACATGATAAATATATATATATGTGCCTCATCTATGTAAATATATATATATGTGTTATAAGTAACGATTTTAACAGATGTAGTTATGCCACTCCTTGGTTGTTTTTTTTTAATGAAAAGTAAGACCACAGAATTAATCAGCCCCATCTGCATGCACAAAAGACATGACACACAGAACAATAAACGTCTGAAACAAAACTATGCTTCCTTTCACAAGCAATAGGGGAAATTAATGTCATCACTAGGCTGAAGACATAAAGAGATTCAAAATTAAAAATTCTTTGAAAGCTTCCAACAAGATTCCTATAATCAGCTGGAAGATAAGTAATGATCAAAGCTTTTTAAAATAATATTGCTCATCCCATTAGAACTGCTTAAATGTACCCTATTATTCAACAGAAATTATACAAGATTACTGCACAAACTATGCCATTGTTTCAATAAGAAGCCCAGATGTTTTAAGGGTAGACTTCCCAATTTACAAAAGGTTAAAAGCCAAGACTAAAGAATAAACCAAATGAAACAAAAACAAGAGAAGAGGGAAAAAAAAGAAAACAAGAGAAGAGGGAAAAAAAAG
>NW_024962262.1:38853173-38871096 GCF_019238085.1 Lagopus leucura
AGGGAAGGGAAGGGAAGGGAAGGGAAGAACAACTACAAAAAGGAAATAGAAAGAAGAAAAGAATTTAAATTCTTCTCCTCAAATTCTCAGTTTCAGATTGGTATCTGAGAATATTCCTAAGCAGAAGTCCAGAATAATTTATGCTATACAATTTTGCTAGGTATTTCAGATTTATTATCTGATACTCTACGTAATCTTACATTTTAGATGTAAACATCACATTCACATGTAATTTTACATTTTATATTACAGTAACATTATTATCAGTTTACATTACAGTAACATTATTATCAGTAAGAGAATTCTTAACACTTTTGTTACTAGAACCTTGAAGTGGTCAACTTGTCTTCTGTTTTAAGCACTCAGAGCTAGCTCATATGGCATTATTTATTAGCCTCACTTGTAGACTGAGGAAGTTTGCAGTGTTTCAGAAACTGCTTCATGTAAGCTGTTTCACAAGGAATGTCAATTTTCATTACATGCAGTATGTAAACTCAATTTGATTGTCACATCTATTTATGTAGACTTAGAGATACACATGTATAAGAACATCTATTCTGTGCCTTGGATATCCTTGTCAATGAAACTGCCATGCAAAATTTCATATAAACTCAGAGCAGCACTATACTCCCCTCAAATACTCCTACCCAAACAAGAATAACACTGTTCAAATCAAATCAACACTTCTCCATTTTACAGATATCCGAAATACATTGAAATTACTATCACCACCAATTTTCATTACCTTGAAACGCCTTTTAATAGTTCTGAAACGGCAACCCCTAATATTTTGTCTCATAGCAGATTGTTGCATAATCCCCACAAAAAAAGGGGGATACATGTGGACCAACTTGGTCATGTTAATAGAAAATAAATATTTCCTTTAACAGAAGTGGCAATGGTAAGAACCCACCTGAAGTACTGTGTTCAGTTTTGAGCACCTCAATACAGAAGGGACATTCAAGTGCTGGAGCAGGTCCAAAGAAGAGCAACAAGGCTTGTGAAGGGCTTGGAGAATATACCTTATTGGGAGTGACTGAAGGAACTGGGGCCATTTAGTCTGGGGAAAAGGAGGCTGAGGGAAGACATTATTGCTGTTTTCAAATACCTGAAAGAGCTGGTGTCTTCTCATTGGTGACTAGTGATAGGACAAGGGGAAATGTCCTCAAGTTGTTCCAGAAGAGGTTTAGGTTGGATATCAGGAAAAACTTCACGGAAAGGGTGTTTAAGCACTGGAATAGTCTCCCCAGGCAGGGGGAGTCAACATCCCTGGATATGCTTAAAAACTGTTTGGATGTGGTACTCAGGGACATGATTAGAGGAGGGTTGCTGGAGTTAGGGTAGTGTCACGGTTTTATGATTTTTGGTTGCTAATATTCCACATCATAACATTATGTAGTGCACTGGGAGTTTAAATATTAATGCTCCAGTTGCAGACACCTGTCTGGAAGAGAAGAAGAACTACATTCCCCAGGGTACTTTGCAGTCACAGAGAGGAGATATAACTCCTGGCAAGGTCACCTGATGTGCTCTTTTTCATCAGGCTCACCTCCCTGCTGCTCAACCAGACCGTGCATTTCTCCTCAGCATTATGGTGAGGCCTATCCACCTTTTGGACACTCTCATTATATTTGATTTATTAGCTTCAGTTCTAATCATATTGTATTATAGTGTGTTATCTTGCGTTCCGACACTATATTTAGTAAATTAGTTTGTTTCTCCTCAGACCATTGCCACTGTTTTTAATTATTTTGGGGTCCCTCTTTTCCTTTTCCAGAGGCGCGGATTTGCAAAATCCCTCCACCCCACTAATCATGGAACCAGGCTGAACCAGCCCATAAACTGTTGAGATAGAGCTCTATTTCCATTCTGGGAGCAGTCAATTCAATGTGTACTGGACATCTCTGCAAATGAAAGCAAACTGTGGCCTGCATTCTGCTGACATAGGGGTTTAGAAAAATTAATTGAAATCATTGAGTAAAATATCAGTTGTGGTATACCAATTTGCCTGTTTGGCTCCAGTTCGTATTGCAGTTCTAACTGACATGGCAGCTCCCGGTGGTTACATGACTTATGAGAGCACTATAGTTCACTGTCAGTCTCCAGTATCCATTGGACTTTTGCACGGGCCGTCTGCCACATTATTACCAACCTCTGTCAGCTTCCTGCATAGTTGTGAGTCATGTACACCAGTTTCTTCTGACACATTTCTGGTAGCTCCTCACATTCAGCTTTGTGTATTGACCCCAAGCAAGCAGCAGATTACCAGTCCAGTCATCTCCTGGTAGAACTACCTGAAGATCTTTTGGGATGTCTTATGTGCACTGCATAATTTTTACTTTTTCTTTGTACAGTTGGTGGTGGCAAACTGGAGGAAGGATTATACAAATGTTGGAAATAGTTCTAATTTCAAGATGAATTAAAAGTTTCTTTTTTCCAACTTAAAATATTTCAGTGGAGAAAAGTAATTTTTAAAATTGCTAACTCACTCTACTCACCCATGACTGTACATTAAAATATTATTAAAAACCACTTGTATTTAGTTTTTACTTACTGTAAGGAATGCATCTGAAATATGGAAGCGAAAGCAATTTAATAGCAAAATGTTACCCTCAGGTCACTTTTGCAATTATACATTGGTTAAGAAGGAATTATAATTTTATGTTTCTAATATGAAAACCTTGAATATGAAACCACAAGGCAGTAATGTTAGCTATAATTAAAATCTGGGCAGAAAATATACATCTTTATTTGGACTTTAGACTTACTTTATTTCTATCTTGCTATTTTGTCTCTGAAAGACATTCAAAGGCATTAATTTGAACTCCTTTATTCTGATGAGTATTTCAACATCTAAATACCTAAAAGTGTCTTAGGTGGATATATCTGCATGGTGCTTGCACACACAAAATGGTCTCTATCAATCATTAATCAATAAGTGAGTTTTCAATGTAAAAAAATTGTACCCCAAAATCTTCAGCTAATGCAGAATTTGCTACTGTCACCATAGATGTTTATAGAACAAGAGGACTAAAAATAAACAAGGTATAATTACCACTTACCACATGAATTTCAAGTATACCTTTCTTGGCATAAAATCTTCTAAAACACTACAGATATTCAGCTAAAAATCTGTTGTTGTTGTCCTAAATATATTCCTTTGTTAAAATTATACTGCTAGCCCTTTTGGGTATTGACAGCCTATTATTTTTCATATGTGCCATCTTTATCCAGGAAACTGAAAGAACAACTAATTATATACTTTGCAAATGAATGTAGCAGAATAGCTTTTGTTCATCAAAATTCTTAAGACTATTCATCATGAATGTAGAATTCACTGGGATTTTTGTTGTTGTTTTTAATGTACAGCCACTTAAGTGACATGTGAAGTTAGGCGTTTGAAACTAATTTTGTACTTTGCTTTGGAGACTATAAATTCAGCCAGTCTGTTTAGATGCATTACATTTGTACTTAGGCTTTAATTGGTAATCTTGCAGAAGCTTTTTGTGTATTGTTTTGAGGTGATTGACATGGGCATTATTATTTTTAAATGTTGCTTGCATAGTTTTTAAAAGCTATGGTAGTAAGAAATTAAAATGAACTTCAGTAAAATAACTCCATTAACAAAATCTTAATATTCGTGAAGGACTGTTTTATACCTAAAAATTCACAATGATTTTGCAAAAATAACTGCATGTAAAATACTTTCTAACTCATTTTTCAATGTTACTGAGAAAATAAAAATGAAATTAAATAGAAGACATATGAGGCAAAAACATTCATAACCATAGATCTTCAGCAGGAATAATCATTATGCATATAGGACTGGTCAAAGAGTGTATACATTTTAAATTAGCATACATCAGTAAAATTTTTCAGAAAAAAAAGTTAAGTTTCAACAATATCTTCATTAACAATCTAGTTGGTAGGATATAGTACATGACCAGAAAGTCTTCTGATGACTGTGGGAGGAGTAGAGGATAAAGAAGAGTATTTCAGAATGACCTCAATTTCTCATTTGGAGAAACTGGCTGACAGAAAACCTCATGAAGTTAAAAAACAGGAAGTGCTAAGTCCTGAACAACCACAAGCACAGATTAGTACATGCTGGGTGGAAAACAGCTTTGCAGAAAGGTCCTAGGGGTCATCAGCAAGTTGTGCATGAATTGACAGTGCTGCACAGATAGCCAATACCCTCCTGGCTGCCTTAGGAAGTATGTTGCTAGCAGGTGGAGGAAGGTGATTCTTCCTTTCTACTCAGCATTTGTGAGGCTGCAACTGGAGTCCTGTGCTCAATTCTGAGCTCTCAAGAGAGTCCAATGAAGGACTACAGATATGATGAAGGGAGTGATGCATCAGTTCTACAAGGAAAAGGAGGGAGAACTAAGGATGTTCAGGCTGGAAAAGAGAATCTCTTCCAATGGGAATCTCTTCCATGTACCTGAAGCTTCAAATTGGATAGAGTCAGTCTCTTTTCAGTAAGTGCCGAGTGAGAGGACAAGATAAAAAATGGACACAAAGTGAAACACAGAAACTTCTGCATGAATATCAGGAACCTTTTTTCCTTCTAGGTGGTTGGACATTGGCACAATTTGCCAAGTGAAGTTGTGAAATTTCCCTTCTTGGAGACCTTTAATAGCTAACCAGATATAGTCCTGTAGTTGTCCATTCAGTCTCCCAACAGGGAGACTGGCCTCCAGAGGTCTCTTTCAACCTCAGGCATTCTGTGATTTCTGTATTTTACGTAAGGCATTCAGAAGAAATAAGTACAGTTTTCTGATCATGTTCATCATTATCTAATGAATCTAAATTTTTTTTTTTAATTTTCATGAGCATTTTTATCTCTCATGAGCCACTTAAATCTTTTCCTTTAATTAGCAACTCTTGAAAAGGTATATTTTTTATATTTGTCTGGGACACTGACCACATAAAGGTTGGCCAGTTTGATCTGTACTTGATCTGAACAAGTATACGCTTGAAGGTACAGATTTCCTCCCTTACTTAAACCAGAAAAAGATATCTCATACAATTTATAATATTATTCCACAACTGTAAAATTCAGTGTATAATTACTGTTTCTTTTCTTATTTTGAATGTGTTCTTTTTTTTTTTTTCCTGTTTGTAAAGTGATTTTCATTGGCATTCATACCATTAATCTTCACAAAGCTTTGCACTGCGAAAATTACAAATCTATTACTTTATTATACGGCTTGGAAGATACTGTAGGCTGACATTCTGACAGGTTGCTTGCATACAAGTGACTGAAATATTACTAGCAGCCTTCTTGATTTTGTATTTTCTCCGCCTTACTTATTTTCTTTCAATAGTACTGATGTTCATTATATACTGAAATGCTTGATTTGAAAGCCTGTGATGTACATGATGTCACTTGTCCTATGCAACTACTTCTAGCTATATAAATCAAGTTGTTTATCAAACCTAGAGGAACTGGGTCAAAACCTGTGTTGAAACTTAGGCAGTGTGCTGAAATTTTTCTGTAAAGAAACTGCCTTGAAAGTATTGCCAGTGAAATGCAAGTTTTCCTGTGCTATTTATATTCAAGTGTAATTCTTCTGCAGAGATTTGTATACCTCTTCTAAACAGTCTGAAAAATCTGTTGATTGTAATTGTCAGGATCAAGATACTAAAACAGACAGAAAGTAGATCTTAGCCTATTGGAAGAATCATGAGTTCTTCAGTTGCTAACTGCACTGTGCTACTGCAGTTTGTAAGGAAGACAACACGTAGTGCCATTCTTATCAAGAAGAAAATCTTCTTTTGCTCAGCTGGATGGTTATCTGAATGAAAAATAAGTTACAGGTAAAAACAAACAAGAAAAAAAGAAAAACAAAACCAACTAACCAGCAAACAAGTAAAAAACTTTAGAAAAAGTCCTTTCAAATGATCATCTTTACTATATGAAGTTCTAGAAAATATATTAACCCAACTTCACAAATATTATTGCTTTAAATTCATCTGACCTATCTTAGATAACCAAGAATGAGATGAACCATATCCTATATGTGCTTTGCCATCTGTGTAGTGAAACAAAAGAATAGAATAACTAACTTCTGCACACAGGTTGAAATAGTGACTTTGTTGCTTAACCTCTCTTGACCTGCTGCCAGTACATTGTTTAATGCAGCCAAGGTCACTGTTATCCTGTTTAATAGCAAGGACACACTTCTGAATGTGTGTTCAACCTGGTTTCTGTTGGTACTTCTAAATAATTTTCTACAGATCTGCTTTCCAACTGGGTACACCCAGCATGTCCCTATGCAAGGAGTTGTTCCTCTCCAGGTGCAGGACAATGCACTTGCCTTTGCTGAACTTCATGAGACTCTAGACAGCCAACCTCTGCAGCCTGTTGAGGTGTCTCTGGATGGCAGCATAGCTCTCTGATCAGTTATCCACTCCCACAGATTTCAAGTCATTTGCAACATCTTTCTCTCTCAATAATTATTATTTTAAAAGTCAGGTATTATCTTATTAATAAAAAGAATCTCAGAGTTTTTTTTTTTAATTAATGTTTTATATTTGAGATGCATTTAATACTCTTCAAATGAAGAAGAGTTTTTTGCTGTTGTTTTTGTATTTTATGCTTATGTGTCTGACAGAAGAGATGTAAATAATAAGAAAATGCATCATACTGGTTTGCTGAAAGGTGGAAGGTGATAAGTAGTGTCTTGGGAATCTATAATGATAGTGTTGATACTGGCAGCAGTATGACAAATGTAACGATATAGCTAAAGAGGAATATAGAAAGTTCCTGCTTTCAGTGAATGGATTTTCTGTGCTGGGGTCTCTGTAATGGAAAAGGTCAAGTGGGAAGAGGTAAGTCTTTTTTTACAGTGAAGGTGTACACTTCCATATCCCTCCTGAGTGAAAGAAAGAAAACATTTTGTGAAGGCATGACACTCAGGGCCCTCTACCAGCCCCTAGAGTACAGACAAGCACTGAAACCTATGAAAGCAATCTTCATGCCAACTACCAGTCACATTTAATTTCCTTAGCACCTTTAAAATAAGGCTGCAAGATTATGGTAGCTCCATCTTCAAGCGGTTCCTGTGCCCATGCAAGGAATGCAGTTGAATTTTCCTTTAAGTGCACATAATGTTCGTGAATTTGACTGTGATTTTTTGAATAGCAAATCAATTCCTGTAGAAAGCATGTTCATACAGGTTAGTGTTTCCTATGGGATTTTATTCATTTTGTCACTTTTAATGTGAGACATATGTTTTAAGTAGATGAGATAAACAGGTACTTTTCTTTCTAAAACAACTTGTCAGAAAATAGAGGTAAGAATATGTAAAAATTTAAGAGTACTGTAACCATGTTTAGGAGCCAGTCACCTTGTCAATTCCAACATATAAATTGATACTGAAAGTTCTACAAATAAACCGTATAGATTGTCAAAAGTAAGTGTCTGGTATAAAACTACATTACAGTAATGAATTTGCCAGGAACGACTAGGTTTAGAAGATTGCCTACATACGTACAACTTCTTAAAGACTGAAGAGAAGGAATTACTTTTAAATATATTTAAGAATATATATGTATATACATATATTTCACATTATTTTCATATTTTTATATATATAACATCTTTCGTGCTTCACAATGATACAACACTTTTAACTTCTTATATATGTAATAACATTGTACAAATTTTTATTCCCTAGAGTTTAACTGGCATTAATAACTCTCTTCAGCAAAAAATAAAGATCCTTTCCTTTGTATGATTTTTTAAAAGTTTTTTAAAAAGTTTAAAACTTTCCTATATATCATTAAAAAAAAAATAAAAATCATGAGAGAATAGACATACTTTCCAAACAATTCTACTTGATGACAAAATAAGTTATAATGAACAACAGGGAATGAAAAATAAACGTGTGATTTGAAGTCATACAATTGCATTTAAAAAGAATTAAATTAAAAATATTAATTGCAAGAATCTTCTTTCAGCTGAGAAAAGCTTTTGAACGAACTGAATAACCTGTGGATCTGTTCTTTTTCTCAGCTTATCAGAAAGAGGTTGTGTTGTCCTGAAACCTTAGGAATTTAAACAAGAATAATAGAACCATAGAATAATTTAGATTGCAAGTGACTTTTAAAGACTCAGCAGTCCACTCATCCTTGCCATAGGCAGGGACACATCTCAGCAGACCAGACTGCCCAAGGCCCCATCCACACCTGGCCTTAAAATTTTTCTGGGCAAGAGCCTCTATAACTCCTCCAGGCAACTTGTTCCAGTGGTTCACCACTTTTGCTGTAAATAATTTCTTTCGTATATATAATCTCAATCTATCTTCTTTCCATTTAAATTCATTGTGTCTTATCCTTTTGTTATATGCCCTTGTAAAAAGTTTCTATTTTTTTAAAAAAAGTCTTCCTTAGGTATTGAAAAACTGTAATAAGATATCCCCAGTGCTTTCTCTTCTCCAGGACAAACAGTACCAGCTCTTTCAGCCTTTCCTCATAGAAGGTGTTCCAGCTCTGTGAACATCTTTGTGGACCTCCTCAAATAATTTCATGAGTTTCTTTTGTGGATGCCCCAGAGCTGAATGCAGTATTCCAGGTACAAGTCTCAGAAAGCTGGAACAGAGGAGAGCAGTCACCTCTCTTGACTTGCTGATGATGCTTCTTTTGATGTAGCCAGGATACAGTTGGTTTTCTGGACTGCAATACCACACTAAAGGCTCATGTCCAATCTTTCATCCAGAAGTACCCTCAAGAGTTTATCCACAGGACTATTATCAACTCATCCATCTATCAATCTGTGCTGATGTTTGGATTGCCCCAGTCCACGTGCAGCACTTCGCACATGGTCTTATTGAACTTCACAAGGTCCGTATACCCCCACTATTCAAGCCTGTCAAGGTCTTTGTAGATGACATCCCTTCTATCTAATGTTAGAAGAAGCCATTAGCTTGCTGGCAATAGTTTAGTAAATATGAAGAAATAGCAATAAAAAGAAGGACTAAGAGATACTACACAGATAAATGGCATAGAAGGCTGACATGGCTAGGAAAAGAGAATAAACAGAGAGGAAAATAGTAAAATTTAAGAAACAAGTACTAAGGATAACCTCGCTGTTTTCCAATGCTTTTTCTAGTTCCTCCATTCTGATAAAGAGAAGGTTTTTATACTTAGCAGTGTAAAATACAGCAACTCCAGAGTGGGGAGAGTAATGGGAGTATGCAACAGTTTACGGGCTGGTTCCGCCTCCTCCTCTTTCTTCTGTTCTAAGTGAGTCAAGATTCGTTTCATTTTCCATCCTCTCACAGGGACAACTGACATCGATTCTGGTGCCTCCTGTTGTTGATCAGTTTCGATGCTCTCACTTTCCAGCTCAGCTTGGAGTCTTTCTTGTTCGATTATGAGAGTGTTTAGTTCAGATTGGAGCATGTCTCACTCAGTTGGGCGGGTGTCGAGTTTGAATTGAAGGGAATCTTGCTCAGATTTGAAGGCATCTCATTGAGATTGGAGATTCCTTCTCTCAGCTCGGAGATTTTCCCCTTCAGCTTGGAGACTTTCTTTCTCAGTTCAGAGACACTCTTCCAGGCTTTGAGATTCTCTCTCCTGGCTAGGAGACTCTCTTTCTCAACCCGGAGATTCTCTGTCTCAGCTTGGAGACTCTCTCTTTGGATTTGGAGACTCAGTTTCTCAATTAGGAGACTCTTTCGCTCAGCCTGGAGATTCTCCCTCTTGGCTGGAGTCTCCTTTTCAGCTTGGAAACTCTCTCTCTCATTTTGTGTGTCTCCATGAGACTCTCCCTTTCAGCTCTCAGACACTCTCTTTCAATTACACAAACTCTCTCCCTTTCTGGGATAGTACTGAATAAGGCCCGATAAGCATTAGCCAGGCCCCAAATCATTTGTGCCTCCTCAGATCTGTCTGGGCCACAACATTCCTGTCTCAAATAAATGTTTAAGCTCTCAGGGTTTTTCAGGTGTTCAGGGATAAAGTTCCGTGACACCGAAGATGTCCATCTCTCTAAAGTCTCTCCCAAGCCTCTCCACACTCCCTGCCATTCAGTATTCTCTGGTTTTAGGGAAGGCTTCCTCAAAATATGATAAATCCAAATACTGACTGAAATGATGAACAGTACATTCAGGAAGATTGGCAGTGTGATCAGGTGAGCATTCAAAAAATTCATAAAGGATTCAAAGGACAGACTGAAGCCTGCTTAAAAATCCCAAGTTCTGTGAAGTTAGCAGCTCCCTCTGCAAACAGGTTTAAAAGAGAAAGTGGAATCATTTTTTTTTCCCTCTCTTTACAGAAGCAAGATAGCAGTGCTCAAAGTTTACAAATATCCCAGAATATTGGCAGTCCGCCTGGACTTTCAAGGTCAAGTTTTCAGTGAGCACCTGTGAAAGAGATAAACTTTCCCAACGAAGCTCTCTGAGAGCAGAGAGAGATTCATTCTAAAAAGCGGCTTCTGCCCGCATTCTCCACCAAGAATGTCAGTGGTTTACGGGCTGGTTCTGCCCAGTTCCATGACAAGAGGGGCAGAGGGATTTCACAAAATCCATGCCTTTAGAAAAAGGGAAACAGGGGACCCCAAAATAAAAACAGTGGCAACGATCTAAGGAGAAACACACTAATTTACTAAATATAGTATCGGAATGCAAGATAACACACCATAATACAATATAATTAGAATTTAAGCTAAGAAATCAAATAAAATGAGAGAGAGAATGTCCGAAAGGTGGATAGGCCTCACCACAATGCAGAGGTAAGATGTGCAGTCTGGTTGAGCAGCAGGGAGATGGGAGGAGAGCCGACGAAGAAGAGCGGATGAAAAAGAGCCAATCAGGTGACCTTGCCAGGAGTTGTATCTCCTCTCTGACTGCAAAGTCCCCTGGGGAATGTAGTTCTTCTCTTCCAGACAGGTACCTGGAACTCGAGCATAAACACCTTAACTCCCAGTGCACCACATAATGTTATGATGTGGAATATTGATAACCAAAAATCATAAAACCATGAGAAAAGCACACAGAAATAGGAGCACACCCTGTAGTGCACCCATATGGAATCAGTGTCATCTGAGTTCTGACAGGAAAGAGTAGGAAACACTGCTGGCAAAAGGGAAGAGTAGGAAACACTGCTGGCACAAGGGGAAAAGCCATAGAAAAAGGCAATCAGCTAGCATTCTGAACACTGTTGCTACAGCTCTGAGCCAACTGTTAGAAAACCAGCTTTGTCTTTCTTTAATTAAGTACACTCCTAGGTTTCTACAAGGTAACATTAACACAAAATATCTGCTTATGCACTTTAGCACGTTAGCAAGTATCTCAATCATAAGCTTTATAAAGTTTAAGTGCTTCTTAAGATGCTAATTTCTTCTTTTGAAAAACAAACAAACAGACAAAAAACCCACAACGGAAACAACCACCAACAAATGGATTTGAGAAAACAGAATTTTAATCTTCATAGTTGCAATGTTCTGTACTGCTTTACATTTGCAATTAATTACATGTAGCTTTAGCTTTCTAAAGGTTTCTCATCTGGCATTCCTTGTATTTCCTAAATTTGCCAAGAAAATAAAGTTTTTATTATTCTTAAGTTATATGTCAATGATAACACAAACAAATATCATTTATAAGCACTTAACCTAAGAAATCAAAGTCAGTTATCTTTCTGGATCATTTCAGTAAAATTGAATACAGCTTGGCAAGCTCTTAGGAAAAAATAAACAGCCCTCTATATCTTGTCCTTTCCAGCAGCTCTATCAAATGTTAACTGCAGTTTATTAAAATATCCAGCCTTCTGGTTAAATTTAAATGCTATAGACTTTTCCATACATCATAATAACTGCACATATATTTAATGTATTTTCACACCCACCATGAATACAAAATGTAAATACATATAAAACTGCTCTTTGTAAAGAAAACTGTACAATAGTAATTTTAATGTTGAGAATTGTCATTTATTTTCAATACATAGTGCAAAAACCTATTGTACACTCCTTTTAAATAAATATATGCTGATATATAATCCATTTATTTGTATCCCAAATCTAAAAAAAATGTGAAACATTTGATGGATAATTTGGTATGTCCTTCATAAAGCAGTCACTTGAATAAATGCTCCAGTAAATTTCAAACTAGATGATTAGAAATACAATGCTTCAATACTGTAGTACATTCCTCAATACCCAGTGTGTGTAATGCATATGTATATTACATAAATATTTCAGTTATATTCAGGGTTCTTAATTTTTGAGGCACGGACAAGATGAAAGACATTGCTTTTGCTGGTGTCAGTAGAAACATGTGAGCAGTCCAATGCCATTTTTTTCTTCTAGTATCTGTACTCTACTGCAGATGGTAGTGTCAAACTTATGGAAATTAATGTAGAATTTCTCCAACAGCAGAAAGACAGAGACAGTAGAAAGACCATTTTAATTCAGTATACCGTTTTACTCTCACAATGATTTCATTACTAGAAATACTTCATAAGCTTGAAGTGATAAATATTCATGTGAATTAAATATATTCATTTAGTAGAATTATTCATAGTGTGGAAAATTATGTAATCATTTTCTTTGGGAATCAGTGGTAGATTCAATTGAACAAAGATGGTATGACTTGGCCTGTGTTTTTAGCAAGATAGCCTGTGTACAGCAAAATGTCACTTTTTTGTGCTTCAGTGATTCCACTTCTCTTTCCCTCACACAAGAAGAATTTATTTCTTCAACTGAGGTCATCTTGCACCTGAACTTTTCTAACTGAGAAGGAACATCATTTTAAGAGTCTATACCTGTGTCACAATTGCTCCAACAGGAGTAGGTTTTGGATCAAAATAATTTACCTCTTCTGAGAGCCTATTTGGGTACTGTGAGGTAAGAAATTTTCTATTGCTTGAAATCTTTTTGACAGGTTCTGATAAAAGAGTCACGATCAGTTTCAGAAGCAGTTGACTGCATCAGTTAAGCTTTACCAGAAACACCTGAAGAAAATATGAGGAAGTATAAAAAGGAACATCTTGCAGGTGTTTGCAGTCCCTGATTATCTTTCTTTGAAACCACAGTCAGACTAATGGCTGCAAGTTCCAGATACTAAATAAGAAAGACATTTAACTCTTGACTTTATTTATTTATTTATTTTTGATCCAAAATAGCATTCTTGTTGGAAAATATCTTAAAGTAAAAACCTTTCCTTGTGTAATAAGCATGTTGCAAGTATTGAAGGGTCATCAGACCTAGCATTTTTCATTTACTTTAGATATTGAAATAACTTCAGCACACATTGAGCTCTGAGCAAAAAAAAAAAAAAAATTAGTTTTCCAATATCCAGACATGTGCTATTGTGAGAGACAAGTAGCAGAAGTAAACTCTTCATGGTCTATATATTTGACAACTGCTGCATATTACAGTTGTGGAACACACACTATTTGAAGGCAAAGCAATCTCAAGTTTGTAGGAAATTTAAATTTCCTGCTATGTATTCAGAGAAAAATTGGCAGATTGTAACTATAAAAAAACATAATGTTCCCCAGAGAGTTTTAAATTAGATGTTTTCAACTCTTTAGTAGTCTGTGCAATCCACTGAAAATAATGTTTGATAAATTTAATACTGCTTGCTTACAGATGCATGTTTAATGCTTGCAGAAAGCTGTGTCCTGCATTTGGGGTGACATCTGACTAACAGTGCTACTGGAACTGTGCCGCAACAACAATCAGAAATTTATGATTTTATTCTTAAGAATTCCTGTTGAGATTTATTTTCATATTTGCAATTGTGAAAAGTTAATTTCAAAGAAAAAGAGTCAGCACAGAACTAAAGATTGTACATTTGTACAGATCAGGCATATCCAACCCGGGGCCTACGGCCTGCATGCAGCTCAGCACAGTTCACAATGTGGCCCAACACCTCTGCATGACTTAAAGGCAGTGGCTATTTCCTGTGGAGGGGCCATGGGCATGTGCCCATCACTCAGCAACAGCCAAACTGTCAGTGCACTATTAACACTGTGTCAAGTGAAACCAGGACACAGGGAGGACAGTGCCGGGCTGTGCTGATAGAGGTATAGGCACGTAAGTGTATGCATTTGAATACACTGACTAAACACAGGATTCGGAAGAGTGAAGAATACACAGACATGCTTTTTGTTTTGATAAAGGAATTTGAAAAAAGAACCATAGAAACATAGAAATTTTAGAGATGGAAGGGACTTCCGAAGGCCATCTAGTCCAACTCCCCTGCAATGAACAGGAACACCTAAAGATCAATCAGGTTCTCAGAACCCCCCTCCCCCCCCAATCTGACCTTGAATGTGGACAGGGATGGGGCTTCCACTACATATCTGGGCAACCTGTTTCAGTGCCACACACCCTCACTGTAGAAGACTTTATTCTTATATCCAACTTAAATCTACCGTGTTAATTTGAAATCGTTTGCCTTTGTCCTGTCATCTCAGACTCTACTACCTTTTAGATAATGAAAGGTATTTAGATAATGAAAGGCCGTGATGAGGTCTTCCTGGAGCCTTTTCTTCTCCTGGTTGAAAAGTCTCAGCTCTTTCAGCCTGCCCTCACATAAGAGATGTTCCATCCCATGCATCATTTTTGTGGTCCTTCTCTGGACACCCTTCAGCAGATCTACATCTCTCCTCTACTGAAGACTCCACACATCTGAATGCAGTACTCCAGGTGAGGCCTCACCAGCACAGAATAGTGGGGCAGCATCACCTTCCTTGAACTGCTAGCCACATTGCTTTTGATGCAGCCAAGCATAAGGTTGAATTTCTGGACTGTGAAGGCACATTGCTGGCTCATGTCCAGCTTGCCACCCACCAGTACCCTCAAGTCCTTTTCAGAAGGGCTGTACTCAATGCATTCCTGTCCCAGCTTGTACTGATAGGGTGGGGTTTCCTTGACCCAGGTAAAAGATTTTGCACTTGGACTTGTTGAACCTCATGATGTTCTTCCACTCCCACTGCTCATGCCTGTCTCGGTCTCCCTTTCCTTTGGGAGTGTCAAACACACTCCACAGATTGGTATTTTTAAAATAAGCATCGATTTACATTCATGAGACCATCTTCAGTTGATATAAATATGTGACCTGAAATATTCAAATATAACATATAGAGTTACAATCAGATATTCAACTCAAAAATCTGATCATGTCTCCTTACTGGTCGTTATAATCCCTGCATTAGCAGAGAAAAATATCTTTCACTTCTCAATCACAGCTTATTTGGGTCATTGTTTTTTGTCAGTGCATACATTTTGAACAATTATTTTCAAGGATGAAGTATGGGAAGAGTAAAGTTTCATCAAAATCTCTAATGAACACCTTGCAACATGGTTACATCTACATCATTACAACTACTGCCATTGAAGCAGACTGGTGTGTTAGTTTCATAATGTAAGGTCAAATATCCCACCAGTTATAGGTTTTTGTTCTTTTCTCTCTTTCTCTCTTTCTCTCTCTCTCTTTTTTTTTTTTTTTTTTTTAATGTTCTAATAAAAATATTTAAAATTAAAATGTTTAGTTACTTGTTTACTAACAATACTGTATATTTTACAAGGGCTGCTCTAAATCTAATACCTCCTGTTTTATTACATAGGCCTGTCAGAGGCAGGTGGTGGTGGTATGGCAGTAGAGATCGAACCTTCTCACCAATATTCCATTACAATATCTTTCTGTGTGATAGATGGCAGCAGAGGGGCAGAGTGACAAAATGACATGGAAGCGTGTATGAAAAAAAGGAGTGGCACTGAATTCTTCAATGCTGAAAAAATTGCACCCATTGACATTCACTAATGTTTGCTGAATGTTTATGGAGACTGAACAGTGAATGTGAGCACAGTAAGGCAGTGTGCAGATTGTTATGAGCTCATAGAATCATGATCAGAGAATCATAGAGTGGCCTGGGTTGAAAAGGACCATAATGATCACCTAGTTTCTATTCCCCTGCTATGTGCAGGGTTGCCAAACACTAGAACAAGCTGCCCAGGGCCACATTCAGCCTGGCTTTGAATGCCTCCAGGGATAGGGCAACCACAACCTCCTTGGGCAACCTGTTCCAGTGTGTCACCATCCTCTGAGTGAAAAACTTCCTCCTAATATCTGACCTAAACCTCCCATGCAGGCTCTTGTTCATCATTAGTGAAAATACATAGCTAATGTAGCAACTATGTTGAAAAAGAGTGTTTGGTAGCTGAGAATTAGCTCTATTACTGTGCTCTTTGTAACTCTTATAATTTCCGTGGAATAGGAAGCAATACTGTTGGAGCAAGTTATGTACATGTTGCCCAAGAAAATTTTTGTTCACTAAATGCAGCCCAGACAACCTAGAAGGCTGGAAATCCATGGTATAGATCCTTGTCGACTAGAATAATTATATAATATTTCTTAAAGCATACAGAGGGTTTTTTCATTTTTTTTCCTTTTTTAATGACCATTGACATTTTTCCTTTGAAAGCTTGTGAGATTTCCTAGTGTTAACAGCAAGGAACAAGTCAGGGAGAACTCCACAATGGCAAGCATCAGCAGCGGAGTGAAAGAGGGCAAAAGGACCTGTCCCAAGGTTTAGTCAGTTCAGAGAAGAGAGAGCAAACTGCTGCAGCCAATTTACATAACTTTACTTTGTTGTGAGGCATAGAATACTGAATTTGTCTTATGAGAAAGTGTAATAAGAATATTTATTTCCATGTAATAAATGTAGAGACTTAATCAATACCAAAATAGCCTAGCAACAACATGAAAATCAAAAGGCATCTTAGTGAAGTGTAAAAATGAAAAGTGTGATCTAAATGACTAACATATCTTTGGCAGCTTGATTTAGTACACTCTTGTGTGGTAGCACAGGACAAAGTTTGTCTGTGGTGAAGAGTTCACTAATGTTTATGATGCAATATAGTGCCTTTGTTAAAAGCTTGTTTCAGACTTTTTTCCTGCAATTCTTATAGGTATTTTTCCCTTGAAATATGTACTTTGAAAAGAACATAACGCATACTTCAAAAGGTATCCTTATGTCTGACCAGTCAGGGATAGAGTTACAGCACATTTCTAAGGCCTTCTTTATCCACAGTACAAATAGACATCATTCACTGATAGGAAAAGTTCTGAAGAAAATCAAATAACTTGTTTCTATCTGCTAACTGGTACTGAAGAAATCATATGGATCTGTGTTTTTTTGTTCTATCCTCTGAAAAATGACAAGTCCATGGTGACTACTGAATGGTATAGCTTTCAAAACTTGTTTTCTGATGTTACTGTCATTCAAAATTCCTGTATTTAGGAAAGAATACTTTTCTCTTTTTTCCTTTTTTTTTTTCTTCCCTTTCAGTGCAGTTCACAAGCAGTCCATTATAGGTTTTAACTCTAGCTACAAAGCTTTTGAGAAATATTTTATGGAATAATAAGAACACATTACAATATCCATCTATTTTATGGCCCTTAATTTCAGTCTATCAAGATTAGTGGACGTTCTGAAGAGTAAAGCATTCATGTGATTTATCATATATGGTGTAATCATGTTAAAGACACAATTATATGCTTACACATTGTAGTTGTTATCTATTACCTTTCAAGAATAATGAAAGATGAAGCAGATCAAAGCTCAGGAACCAAGGACTGGAGTACACAAGAAACTCCGAATAACTTAAAACTCCATGTCTTTGCAGGGTACGTATTCACTGATCATCAAGAACCTTCCTCTCCATATGAACAGTTATACTTGTCAGAGGAGCTGATAGACTGAATCTTGAGTTCAGTCAACAGAGCATGATGACACCAATCAGGTTATTGAGCTAGCCAAATTAATATAAAGTACATTAAGAAGCTGTTCCTTACTCTTCTACATCTAAATAAACACTTGGAGATTATTCACTGCAATCAACCCTTCCCTTCCCTTCCCTTCCCTTCCCTTCCCTTCCCTTCCCTTCCCTTCCCTTCCCTTCCCTTCC
>NW_024962262.1:38871196-38944447 GCF_019238085.1 Lagopus leucura
CCTTCCTTCCTTCCTTCCTTCCTTCCTTCCTTCCTTCCTTCCATCCATCCATCCATCCATCCATCCATCCATCCATCCATCACGTTTTTTTTTGTTTTTTTTTTATCTTCTCACTCCCCATTTGGGATTCTGAAGTTGCTAGAAATAAAATTTATTTTCTAAAGAATGTCCACAAAGTATCAAGTGCTTTTATAGTAATGTTAATTAGTGATAATTACTCAATTCTTGCAAAACATAAAACTCAATAAGAATTTATATAGATGGCAGTCATTCATTTTTTTCTCTCACATGAGATCTTGAAAATTTTCATTTGCATGTTTCTTAAACTGAAATGACCGAAGCCTGTTCTCAAGAATTTGATTAGCTAGGAGAAATTCAGTTTGGATCTGATTTTTATGAAGAGATATATGTTGAATATTTAAATCACTTTTAAGTACTTACTGTATAAATATATAAATATAAATAAGTGTAGAAAGAAGAGTTATTCTCTATCATTTTTTAGAACTCATTCCAGCAGCTTGTCTCTGAAGTTAAATAGAGCTGTCTTGATTGTTTTTACACGTAGACTTCCTTGAACATTAAAAAGAATGATAATTGCCTGATTATAAATTCACTGTTAATATAGCCTGAGAGCTGAGAACATTTCACTCCAGTAGTTAATTTAGTCTGTGGTAAATTCTCACTGTTATTTAATGTCATTTATCACCTGCTGTTTTGTCTTACTGTGAACATCCTGCCTGCCCTGTACAGTCTACAGTACATGGACCTTCTGTGACTTTAATGTACTCAGAACAAAGGCTCCAAAGTGCTTCTATCGGGAGGATTTGGCAACTTGCCACAGATATATTCAAGCCATTTTGCTGCCTGTCAGTCAGTGCTTTACAAATTGAACTCTGAGTAGAGGTAAAAGGGGTCTATGAGGCATTTTTTTTCTGGGAAGAATATGCTAATAAAGAACCATCAGCAGGAAGCAGGTTGTGTCTGAAAGAGTTTTGTCAACTCTGAATTAATTTTGTGTGTTAAGAAACACGGGGGTGCTTCTAGAGTTGGTCTGTGGTAATTAATCCTTCCTGTTTCTGGAAGAGCAGAACTGTAATAAATGCAGCCCAGATTTAACAGATGCGTGCACACAATGTATGCTTTATGAGGAGTAAAAAAAAATGATGGGTGTAGAACAAAAAATGTTGATTAAAAAAAACCAAAACAGTATGGAAAGTACTGAGATTGGAATTCCCAGTGTATATGCAAATACTGTATTCCTTTAAATGTTAGCAGACAGTATGGCTTTGGAAACATCTGTCAGTGTGGCTGGATGCTGTGAAGAGACTGAAAAAACAGATGTTACTTGTACTTTAAAAAAAAATACAAAAAATAGAGAAGCATGAGATCTGAGATGCAGTCCGCTTTATCTAGGTGGCAATGGAAGCTGTACTAGTAAGACATACAGTGGGAGAGAGCAATTCTAAGATTCTTTGTAAAGGATTGTAAAATACTTTACAAACATTCAAAATTTCTACTGCAATGAAATTAGTACGACTTGAGTACTTTTCCATTTTGTGGGAGCAAGATGAGGAAATCAGAGTGGAAAGCGCATTTGGTGCTGTGTAAAGAGTTTTACGAAGCATATGCAGTATCTTTCTAAAATATCTTAGTCATATTGCCATATATAATGTGAACTCTGTGATGTATGTTATTATGCAGAAAAAAACTTCAGATTTCACTGGTCCATTTCATCCTTCTGTTGTGGTTTTGGCTGAAATGCAGTTACTTTTCTTTATAGAGGATTGAATGATGCTGAGTTTTGCATTTTTGGGGGGAGGTATTGGTGTTTTAGTTGTTGTAGAATGGTGCTTATACTAAGCCAAGGAGTTTTCTACCTCTCATGCTGCCCTGGCAGTGAGGAGCTGATGATGAGCAAGAAGCTGAGAGAGGACACAGCCAGGAGAGCTGACCCAAACTGGCCAAAAGGATATGCCGTACCATATGGAGTTATATTGAACAATAAAAGCTGGGGGAAAGAAGGCGTGTGTGTGTGCATGTTCAAAGTGATGGCATTTATATTCACAATAAACTGTTATACATGTTAAGCCCTGCTTTCCTAGAAGTGGCTGCCTTCAAGTGGGAAGTGTCTTTCTTTGTTTGCTCAGTTTTAGTCATTCTAGTAAATTCTTTATTTCCATCTATGAGTTCTTGTTCTTTTACCTTTCCAGTTCTCAACCCAATCCCCCTGTATAGGGAGTGATTGAGCAGCTAGTGGTGCTGAGATATCTGTTGGGGTTAAAGCATAACTAATTGCACCTCAAGAAAGAAGTCTTAAAGGCACTATGTCCCTGTGCCACTAGATGAGCTGTTGTGGAAGCAGCTGAAGGAGATGGGATTGTTTTGGAGAAGATGAGGATCAGGGGAGACCTATCACTCTCTACAGCTACCTGAAAAGAGGTTGTAGCAAGATGAGGGTTGGCCTTTCTCCTGTGTAATTAGTGATAGAACTAGAGGGAATGGCCTCAAGTTGCACCAGGGAAGATTCAGGTTGAGTGGTACAAATAATTTCTCTGAAAGAATTTTTAGTTGCTGGAATGGGCTGCCTAGGGAGGTGGTGAAGTTACTGATTCTGGATGTGTTCGAGAAATGTTTAGATGATGAACAAGGGACATGGTTTAGCTGGAAGCGTTGATGGTAGGTGGATGGTGGAACTGGATGATCTTGGAGGCCTTTTCCAACCTTACTGATTGTATGATTCTATGAAATTTATAGCATATATCAATTGCTGTTTGAAAGGAAAGATGTAAGGGGTTCTTATTCTTAAATAGATGCTCAGGGGAGAGGTGAAATCACAGATTCCTTCCTTTCAACCTTAAAAATTACTTGCCCAGCATCGTTACCTTGGACTTCTTGAAGTGTGAAGCTGTAAGCAGTTGCCAGGATGGTATTTCCTACATCTCATATCTGGTCATGGATCATCTGTTATTTACTGAAGGTGTTCAAAGAAAGGTGTGCGTATTTGTTTGTTTGTTTGTTTGTTTGTTTAATGTTTGGGGTTTTTTTGTTTTTTGTTTGTTTGGTTGGTTTGTTTTTGCTTTCATATGTTATTTCTTTAATTATTGTTGGTTTGTTTATTTGCTTTTTCAAATTTAGAAATTGCAGTTTAAAGTTATATGCTCTTCTGGAGAGGTGCCCACAACTGGAGCATTAACAGTTTAACTCCCAGTGCACTACATGATGTTATGATGTGGAATACCAAAAATCATAAAACCATGACACCTATCTTTTGTCATGGGCTGATCCAAACTGCTATGGAACAGGGGGAAGCTCTTGAACACTTGAAACACATTGATTACATCATCATGTGGGACAACAGAGCAGATTAATTTTGTGAGAAAGGAAAAATGTAACCCCAATCATTCTGGGATCTGAACATATGATCCAGCTCTTAAGAATAAATGTCAAGATGAATGTTGTCAGATCCCTATGGATGTGACCATCAAAACAAATGCTATGTCTCCACCAACTAGCAAAAAGGAAATACAAGCTTTGTTTGGTTGATACTCTGCACTGATGAGGCCTCATCAAGAGTACTGTGTCCAGACAGGTGGAGTCCTCAGTACAGGAAAGACGTGGACCTTTTGGTGTGTGTCCAGAGGAGAGAAACAAAAATGATCCAAGGGATGAAACACATTATCTACAAGGAAAGGCTGAGAAAGCTGGGGATGTTCAGCCTGGAGAAGAGAAGGCTCCAAGGTGACTTGACAGTGGATTTTCATTGTCCAAAGGGGAGCTATGGGAATCATAGAATCATAAAATCATAGAATTGTAGAATCATAGAATCCTTAAAATTGGAAAGGACCTCTGAAGGTTGTTCAGTCCAACTCTCCTGGAATGAACAGGAGACATCACAGTGAGATCAGGCTGCCCAGGGCCTGATCCGGCCTCACCTTGAAAGTTTTCAGGCATGTGGCACCAACCACACCACTGAGGAACAGGTTCCAGTGCCTCACCATCCCCACTGTAGAAGCCTTTTCCTTATATCTAAGCTAAATCTACTCTCTTTGAACTTGAAATCATTTTCCCTTGCTCTATCAGCACCTTGCAGCCTTCTTCTCTCCAGGCTGTACAGCTCCAACTCTCTCAGCCTATCCTCACAGAAGGGAAGTTTCATTCCATGGATCTTTTTTTTTTTTTTTTTTTTTTTTCCCTTCTCAGGACACCCTTCAGGAGGTCTATGCCTTTCCTGTACTGAAGACTCTACATCTGGATGCAGTACTCCAGGTGAGGCCTCACCAGTGCAGAGCTGAGGAGCAGGAACACCTCCCTTGACCTACTGGCCATGCTGCTTTTGATGCAGCCCAGGATACAGTTGGCTCTCCGGGCTACAAGGGCACATTTCTGTCCTTGTCCAGCTTGCCATACACCAGTACCATCAAGCCCTTTTAAGAAGGGCTGTGCTCAATGCTTTCCTGTCCCAGCTTGTAGTGATAGTGGGAGATGCCCTGATCAAGGTTAAAGATCATAGAATCATATAAAATCATAGAACGGCCTGGGTTGAAAAGGTCCACAATGATCATCATAGTTTCAACCCCATATACGCTATATGTAGGGTTGCCAACCATTAGAACAGGCTGACCAGAGCAACATCCAGCCTGGCTTCCAGGAGTGGGATTTCCACAACTTCCTTGAGCAACCTGTTCCAGTGCATCACCACCCTCTGTGTGAAAAACGTCCCCCCTAATATCTAATCTAAATCACCTCTGTCTCAGTTTAAGACCATTCCCCCTTGTCCTATCACTATCAACCCTTGTAAACAGCCATTCCCCTTCTTATTTATATGCTCCCTTCAAGTATTGAAAGGCCATGATGAGGTCTCCCCAGAGCCTTCTCTTTTCCAAGTTAAACAAGCCCAGTTCCCTCAACCTTTCCTCATTGGAGAGGTGCACTAGCCCTCTGATCACCTCTGGGGCCATTCTCTGGACCTGTTCCAAGAGCTCCATGTCTTTCTTGAGCTGGGGGCCCAAGACCTGGATGCAGTACTCCAGATGGGGCCTCACAAGAGCTGAGTAGAGAGGGACAATCATCTCTCTCTCCCCGCTGGCCACCCCTTTTTTAATGTAGCCCAGAATACAGTTGGCCTTCCAGGCTGCAAGTGCACATGACAAGGTTGGACTTGATAACCTTTAAAGGTCTTTTCCAATCTGAGTGATTCTATGATTCTCGTCTATCAGGATCCCCAAGTCCTTCTCCACAGGGCTGCTCTCTAGGAGATGTTACCCGGGTATGTATAAATACCTGGGATTGCCCTGACCCAAGTACACCTTGCACTCAGCCTTATTGAACCTCATTAGGATCTTGTACTTGGATCTGCTGAATATCATGAAGTTCACCTGGGCTGCTCTGCTCATGTCTGTCTAGGTGCCTCTGGATGGCATCCCATCCTTCTGGTGCGTCAACTGCACCCCACAGCTCGGTGTCATCAGCAAACTTGCTGAGGGTGCACTCAACCCCACTGTCATTGATAAAGAGCATCTGCCTCAGAAACTGACCTCTGGAGGACACCATTTGTCACCAAACTCCATCCAGACATTGAGCCATTGGCCACCACTTTCCAGAATTGATCTTACAGCCAGTTCTTCATCCATCGAACAGTCCACCCATCAAATCTGTATCTCTCCAATTTGGAGAGAAGGATATTGTGGGGTATCATGTCAAAGGCCTTACTGAGGTTGAGGTAGATAATATCAGTGGCTCCCTTGTACATTGATGCAGTGAAACCATCATAAAAGGCTACTGGATTGGTCAAGCAGGATTTGCCTTTGCTGAAGCTATACTGGTTCTGCCGTATTATCTCCTTGCCTTCCATGTGCCTTAGCCTAACTAAGACTCCGTGATGTTCCCCAGCACAAGGTGAGGCTGACAGGTTCCTAGATTCATCCTTTATACCTTTTTTAAAAATGGGTGTGATGTTACTTTTTTTCTAGTCAATAGGGACTTCACCTGACTGCCATGATTTTTCAAATACCATAGAGAGTGTCTTGGTGACTACATCAGCTAACTCCCTCAGGATTCTGGGATGCATCTCAGTGTGACTCATAGACTTGTGGATGTTCAAATTCCGCAGGTTGACACAAACCTGATCTTCAATTAGAAGCAGGAGGGATACTGCTTCCCCAGTCCCCTGCTACTAAACCAAATGTTTGAGGGCTGTGTGACAAGCAAGCAGACAGAGCAAAAAATTATTAAGTACTTCAGCCTTCTCCTTGTCTGTTGTTACCTGCTTGCAAGGAAAAAGGTGACAGACTCTTTAGCAGGGTCTGCTGTGATAGGACAAGCGGAAATGGCTTCAAACTAAAAGAGTGTAGATTTAGCTTGGATATAAAGAAAAAGTCATTTAAAGTTAGAGTGGTAAGGCACAGGGACAGGTTGCCTAGAAATGTAGTGGAAACCCTGTCCCTAGAGACATTCAAGACCAGGATGGATGAGTTCTTGGTAACCTGATCTCACTGTAGATTTCCCTGCTCATTGCAGGGAAGTTGGACTAGATCATCTTTAAGGTCCCTTCCAACTCAGATGTTTCTATGATTCTATGATAAATGATATGGAATAAGAGGTGATATCTAGTTTCAGCTGGGAGAGATTTAATTATATATTTTTTTTCTTCATATTATGCTATTGTGCTACGTTCTGACTTTGGGAGAAAAACAATGCTGATAACAAACTGATATTTTAGTTGTTGTTAAGCAGTACTGCACATACCCCAAGGACTTTTTAATTTCTTGTACTGCCTTGTCACTGAGAGTGGGTTGGGAGGGGACAGACCCAGGACAGATAGCAGATTTTCCATATAAAATGTCATCATGTGAAAAAAATTCTACTTCTTTTTTATTTTCCTGATTTTCTCCCCCATCCTACTGGAAAGAAGGAATGAGAAAACAACTGCGTGGTTCTGAATTGCCTGCTGGGTTAAACTGCAACAAATGGTATCAGGGAAAGAACTGAAAGGAACAATAACTTGAGGATTTAGGTAAGGACAATTTAATAAGGAAGAAAGAAAAAGGGGAAGGAGAGAGAAAGAAAAAAAAATACTAACACCAAAAGGAATAAACAAAGCAAATGATGCGTCATCATCCATCCTATACTCAGCAAATCCTTGACCAATGGCAGCTAATACCTCCTCCCAGCCAACTCCAATCAGTTTTTATTATTAAAAATGATGTCATAAGGTACAGAATATTCCTTTGACCAGTCTGTGTTAGATGTCCTGATTCTGTCCTCTGCGCTTCTTGTGTATCCCCAGTCTCCTCAGTGGTAGAGCAGTGTCAGAAACTGAAATGCCCTTAACTTAGTGCAAGCACTGCTCAGCAGCAACTAAAACATCAGCGTGTTATCAAAATTATTATGATCCCAAATCTGAAACACAGGACTATATAATCATCTATTGACATCCTTATAACAAAGCTGAGGAAGTGTGGGATAGATGAGTGGACAGTGAGGTGGGTTGAGAACTGGCTGACTGGCAGAGCACTGAGGGTCATCGTTGGTGGTGCAGTCTGGTTGGAGGCCTGTAACTAACGGTGTTCCTCAGGGGTCTGTGCTGGGTCTGGTCTTGTTCAACATCTTCTTCAATGATCTTGATGAGGGGATAGTGGCCACCCTCAGCAAGTTTGCTGATGATACGAAGTTGGGAGGATTGGCTGACATGCCTGAAGGCTGTGCTGCCATTCAGCAACACCTGGACAGGCTGGAGAGCTGGGCAGAAAAAAGCTGGATGAGGTTTAACAAAAGCAAGTGTAGAGTCTTGCATCTGGGGAGGAATAATTGCATGCACCAGTACAGGTTGGGGGATGACCTGCTGGAGAGGAGCTCTGTGGAGAGGGACCTGGGTGTCCTGGTGGATGACAGGGTGGCCATGAGCCAGCAGTGTGCCCTTGTGGCCAAGAGGGCCAATGGCATCCTGGGGTGCATTGCAAAGAGCGTGGCCAGCAGGTCGAGGGAGGTGATCCTCCCACTCTACTCTGCCCTGGTAAGACCTCATCTGGAGTACTGCATCCAGTTCTGGGCTCCCCAGTACAAAAAAGACAGGGATCTTTTGGAAAGAGTCCAGTGGAGGGCCACAAAGATGGTGAAGGGCCTGGATCATCTCCCCTATGAGGAAAGGCTGAGTGAACTAGGTCTGTTCAGCCTTGAGAAAAGAAGACTGAGAGGGGACCTGATCCAGGTCTATAAATATCTAAGGTGTGGGGGGCAGAATGGCGAGGCCGGACTCTTTTCAGTGGTGAGTGGAGACAGGACAAGGGGAAATGGCCGGAAACTGCAGCATAGGAAGTTCTGCACAAATGTGCACAAGAACTTCTTTACGGTGAGGGTGACGGAGCACTGGAACAGGCTGCCCAGGGAGGTGGTGGAGTCTCCTTCTCTGGAGATGTTCAAGACCTGCCTGGATGCCTACCTGTGCAACCTGGTGTAGGGAACCTGCTTTGGCAGGGGGGTTGGACTCGATGATCTCTGGAGGTCCCTTCCAACCCCTATAATTCTGTGATTCTGTGATACTAGGAAGAAACATAAGAAAATTAAGTCAGAAAAAATTGTGATATAGCATCAGAAGAAAAAGATGAATATCATGGATGGGTAAGAGGGAGTGAAATGAAAAATGTTTGAGTGTTACAAATAGCTGGGGAGGGTGAAGAAAAAAATGTAATAACTGTCAGTAGCTAGTTATTATGAGTAATAACATACAAGGTCAAAATTACATATATAACCAATTTTGGTATGGATATAAGAAAACTGGCACCAATGTTGAATATAATTACAGGCAGGTTGTTTATGTGAGTAATTTGAAGGAAGAGGAGGATGAGGGCAATGGAAATGAGCATGAGGAATTAGAGCAAGGGATAACAAAGTGTGCAGATAATATAACTGGGGCTATCTAGGGATACCTTCTGCAAAGCCTTGGACTGGATTACTAATAGCAGAATAGGATAGTAAATCAAATTAACTATTCTAACCATGCCATGTGTTGAATCTGTGTCAACATCCAGGAGAAGGGATAAGTGGAAGTGGAGTGTTTGACTGGATAGCAGCATGCTGGGGACAACTTCATATCATTGTGACAGTGCTCATTTTGGCTTCACTTTATCAGCTTAATGTTAGCAGACATCAAGATGCACTGCTTCAAGAGCAGAGTAAATTAATCCTCATGCTCCATTTACACCCTCTTCTCTATCTTCACTATGTGAGACAAAGGAAAATGCACTTTTTTCTTTTCAGTCACCCATTATCAAATAGAGCCAGTGGGCAGTTTGTTATTTATACTAGTGTTCTCAACTAGGATCATTGTTCACACAGTTTTGAAGAGTACATTTTATGTAGCAGCAAGATATCTTTGCTTTCAGTGTAAGACTAATTTTATCTATTTCCTATCAAAAGCATTTTAAACAAGCAGTTTCCTTTTACTGGTGCATAGAATCATAAAATCATAGGGTGGTTTGGGCTAGAAGGAATCTTCAAATTACATCTAGTCCCAACCATGCCATGGGCAGGAACAATTTCCATTAGATCAGGCTTCTCAAAGCCCCATCCAATCTGCCCTTGAATAATTCCACAGAGAGACAACTTCTGTCATAATGGACAACCACTGTCATAATTAAGAATTTCTTCTTAATATCTGATCTAAACCTACAATTTTTACTGTAAAACCATTATCCCTTGCTCTATCAATACAATCTATGATAAAGAGTCTCCTCTGCAGGCTTTCTTTAAATACTGGAAGGCTACTACAATATCTACCACAAGCCTTCTCTTCTCTAGGCTGAACAAGGCCAGCTCCATTAGCCTGCCCTCATAAGAGAAATGTACCAACTCTGATAATCATCTTGGCCCTCCTCTGGACTTCCTCTAACAGGTTCATGGTTTTTCTTATAGGCCTTTCTTATCATTCAGGCCCAATATCTGAATACAGTTCTTCAGGTGACATCTCACAAGAGTAAAGTAGTATTACTTCCTTTGACCTACTAGCCATACTTCTTTTGATTCAGCACAGAATACAGCTAGTTTTCTGGATTGCAAGACTGTATTTCCAACTCATCTTCAGTTTTTTTATCCACCAGCAGCTCTAAGTCTTTCTCTGCAGCGCTGCACTCTATTCATCTGTCATCCAATCTGTATTTACAGGGATTGCCCTGACTCGGGTTCAGAATGTTGCACTTGGACTTGTTTAGCACTATGAGGTTTCCGTGGGCCCACTTTTCAAGACTGTCAAGGTCCCTCCAGATGGTTTCCTTTCCCTCTAGCACAAACTTGCTGAGGACATATGTTCATGTCATTAACAGAGTTGTTTATTAACACCAGTCCCCTGAGGGACACCACTCATGGCAACATCATCAAACCTTTAATCAAAAGTCTTTGAATATGGGCATCCAACCACTTCCTTATTCATCACCTACCAAATCTACACCTCTCCATTTTAGAATGAAGAATGTTGTTCAGAACAGTATCAGATTTTTTGCACGAGTATGTGTAGATGATATCATTCACTAAGATACATTCATGTAGCTGACTTTACTTCCAAAGAAACCTTTCTGCCATTTGGGTACTCTCTTTATATAGTCACCACTACATAGACATTTAGTGAATCATTACCAAGTGATTACCATTCATCCAGCATCTCTTAATTAAAATACTAACAATATAACATAGTTGCACAAACAAATTAATTAACATTAAAATATATATGCTAGATATGAAAAAGTACAATATGGTATTCTGCTATGTAATTTTATTATCTTGTTCCTTTATTCCTCAGTTGTTCTACTGCAAAACATACAATTTCCTAATCTTTCTAGTTTCCATTGGACTATTTAAGTTTCGGCACATAAAATTTATGTTCTCATCCTTCTTCCAATTTCCCTTCATAACCTAGCCTTGTAACTCATATGACTGTTCTGAGTAATCTACTGTTAAGTACATGCCAAATTTTATCTGCGCAAAGCCAAGCAAGACGAGCTGTTGTAACAGCCTCATTTTCTTTGCTTATCAAGAGACTTGATAGAGTTTATTTTCATTTAATTAGCAATTGTTTTTCACAATGTAAAAACTTAGTGTTCTCAGACTTCAGCTCCTGCCAAATATGGTAGAAACCAGACAGAATCCACTTATCAAAATGAATAGATGAAAACAAAACAGAACAAAAAACCCCGAATTGCCAAATGCCTTTTTTTTTCTTTTTTCTCATGATATTCAGCTAATGTTTCATGCACTGATCTGCACTGACCTGCACTGACCTACACTTAAGGAGCTCTCAGCTTGAAAAGCACAGTAGAAAACTGCAGAAAGTGATCCATATCACTGACAGTATAAAGAAACTTCTAAGAAAATTATGATAATTTCTTTAACAACTTAAAGCACTCCAATGATTTAATTTCACATTAAGAGTAGATGAAATGGTTCTAAGTGCAGGAAATTTAGTCCTGTAAAGATGCATCTTCAAAAACAGAGCATCAGAAGAAAATGTTTTCTCATAATATTACTGGTTTTGTGTTTTGAGCTGTGGGCCAACATTCATATGAGAAGACTTCTACACTACTTACCAAGGCATGTGTTATGTGAATGGTGGATTAGGGAAACTTGAATGCTGTTGCATCTGCCCATTTGATGAACTCGAGGTTGAAATTGCTGTTTTTCAAACTTGATCACATTCGGACTCCTCATTTCCCAAAGATTAGATCTTCTTTGCCACTACTGAATAAAGGAAAATATTAGTGTTACTTCCAATATACCTCTTAGTCAAGATAAGATTTGTATGGCATGGACAGCTCCTGTGGTAACAGCCATGACCATCTTTGCTTTTGAGTGGTCTCCCTGTGAAGTTTACTTTCCTGTACTAGTGTCCACAGATTTATAGTGATATATTTTTCCTAAATGATTTTTCTCCATTAGCTGCTTTATTTCAGCTTTTCCATGTACGGTGTTACAAGCATTGCAAAGGGGTGTGGCTGGAACAAAATTTTCTGAAGTATGTAGGTTGCTCTGAAAGTAATGTCTCCTACTTATTTCCATGGAAACTACAACAGATAAAAGAATACAATAATACTGTTTGAGCAAATTTTCAGCTACAAAATACTCTTTTTAAACATAGTCACCACTGTTAGCTATATATTTTCAATAATGATGAATAAGAGCCCACATGCCATGCTCATGAAATCTGCACCAAAAGAGGTAAACTACTGTCACTATCACCACTGCTCAAAGGCACCACCCATCGCCTCACTGTGCTCACACCCACTGTTTGGTCTCCCTAAATGTTCAGCAAATGCCATTGAATGCCAACAAGGTAATTCAATAATACATCTTTGCTTCATACTCACTTTCACGTCAGACATGATTTTGTCAGACTGCCCCTCTGCTGCCATCTGTCTTGCAGAAACAAAATGCTGGTGGAAACGTTCAGCCTTTACTGCCTTACCACCAACATCCACCTCTAATATCATGGGACAACATAATAAAATAGGAAGCGTTACTTTCAGACCAGATCCTGTTGCACGTTGAATTGCATTCAGTAAAATATAAAAGTAATAGCTTGGACTTTAAGAATTGTGTAGTGCAGATCCAAAAAAAAAAAAAAAAAAAAAAAAAAAGAAAAAAAAATCCTCCAAAAAAGTCCTCCTTACACATAACTTCATTAGATGAGTTGATATTCATAGTCCTAATATGAATTTTGTATTAACCTACTTATGTATGGAACATACATTCATATTCATTCAAAATATAGATACAAAATCCAGGCTTTAAATGACAACTAGTTTTTTTTTAAGTAGAAAGCTTCATATTTACACTGTGTTTGTTTTTTTTTGTTGGTTTTGTTTGTTTGTTTGTTTTTATTTTGCTTTCACATCTGGTTAGGAATTCCTACCCACTCTCCATCATTTCTTTACATTTTCTGTGGTGTGTAATCCTGCAAGTTTCATCTGAAAAGGATAAAAAGTACAGTTTGCAGTTTGCTGAATTGAAAGTGTGGTTTGAAATAACAGAAGATATATCTACACAGCAGTACGGAGGCAGATTCAGGCAAACTGTGTTCCAACACAGCAGGTTCAAGCAAATACCAATTGAAAACCTCTTCAGTCTCCCAGAGGTAAGCCTTAATAATTCCCATACAAACAGGGACTAAACTGGGTAAATACCCTGTCTATTACAGTGGAACACAGGAAAGAGTAACTTCTCTGCCTAGAAATATACTTAGTAAACTGAATTTGTATTCACTTACAGTGTTAATTGATTTTTTACTTCCAAAATTATGTTTTTTTTGTTTTGTCTTTATTTGTTTTTATTAGTTTTGTTGTTCTTTTTTTTTATCAAACCAATAATTCAGAAAACAAAGTGAGCACATCCTTGTTGCACTAATTCCTTACTTTTTATTTAGTCACACTATGGCTTCACTTACTTAAAGTTGTAGTACATATTTTGTATTTCTAATTCATTATGCCCTTAGTACAGCTCTTCCTATATAAGAGGAAAACTACAGAAAACTGTGATGGCGTGCTCCTTCCTTCCCCCAACCTCCTCTTTTGGCCTGGCCATTTCTCTTAAATTTTAGTAACACCCTCCTGCCACATACTATGACTATAAGTCAATCATCCTACCACAGAAGTAGTGAGTAGCCCAAGGACTGCTTGAGCTTTAATCTTCCTAATGAGACTGCATGTGATCTTCCCAGCTCCTAAATATTGTGAAACTTGAGCGACTATAGTCTCTGGATAGAATATGTGGAATAATTCTTGGAGGTTACTTACTGGGATATCTCCATCTTAAGGTGCAACATTAAAGAAAGATCCAGGTAGAATGTGGTGAATATGCAGGGTGCCTATTCCATGATAATTCTATAAGTAACACAACCTGCCATGTCAGATGTTATTAACACTAGGACAACTTGGAATGCTGACTCTAAAGGCTACAGTGCAGAAGATAGAGTGGAGGGAAAAAACCCTGGCCAGACTGTGATAACAATGTGGGGATGATAAAATGATGATACTATGGAACTGATAAACTGCACAGTTGCTACCCTGAATCAGCAGCTTTTTGTTTCTCTGTTGCACCAATCACAGCAAAGATTTGTATGACTAGAGTCATTAAAGCTTCTCCTGAAAGGGTTAAGAAAATAGCATAGAAATACCACAGGAGCAAATGAATTCTGGGGAAGATATCATTGCAGGCATGTTGAAAAGACACCACTGACTTCTGGGATAAGCCAGTGGGTTGAGCCTCTCTTCCTCACTCCGCCAAAGGAATGCTAGTTGGGTAAGATTCATATACTTGCTTACAGCCAGCGCTTCTCCGGGAAACTTAAAAAATCTCTAGTGAGTTATTCTGTAATTTAGCATGTTTACAGTCAGCTCTATTATTCACATTCTTGATATTTGCACATTCTCTAAAGACAGTGTGTTTGTCATTGGCAATCCAAAAGAAATTATAATCTGTTGCTTCAGTAAACAACACTTATTAATTAATATAGCCATGTGAGTTCTCAATGAATGCGACTGTGCTCCTTGAAGGTGGCCATGTTAGCTCATTTGAATGTAACTTGAATTATAGCACTAAACTGGGTAATCACTCAATCTAAGCACAGAGACCCCAATCCCTCTAAAATCTGAAGACAAGCTAGAATGTAAGGGGTTTATCTGCTGCCTAACTACTTTACCCTTTAAAAGAACAAAAACACATGAAGATTTCCCACAAATTTAAAAGTAACAAATAAGAGAACACCACATTTTAGCTTTTCCAGTATTACTGCTGTATAAATGTGTGATGTGATCTAAGCAGTGTAGAATGAGAGAGCAGAAGCATGCAGAATATTGACTCCGTTATAAAACAACGGTCTACAATTTTAATGCAAACAGCTAAATGTCCATGGACCAATACACATGATGAGATGACAAAGAGTCAGAAGTCACTACATCTATCCCTCTTCTGACTTTTGGATACTGTGGTAGAAAGGGCTAGTGAAAAAGAAAAGAACAGCTAGTTTATAGTTAGAGGTGATGATAGATTTTTTTTTCCCCCCATATCTAGGAATACAGCAGCAGATATTTCTAAGTATGTAGGTAGAGTTAGAGAAATAGCAGATTCAGCTTCAGAGGGAGTAACAAAACCTTAGCTTTCTGTGTTTCAAGCAAAATGTTTGCTATTACAGACCTGTGTTGGAAAAGTGATTTCTTCATTCCTGTATTATTAATTAGCCTTCCACATAATAGCAAATAAGATTAATAGGTACCAAAATGTTATTTAATATTCAACACATTTGCTTTCTTAATTTACAGACATATCAGCAATTAAATCTCATTTATCTAAAGCAGTAAGGATATATAACAGTACTTAAAAGGAATTTTTGTAGTATTGCAAACGTATAGGAATCTAATTATGTCTTTTTTTTTTTTTTTATAAAGATGGCAATGTACATATATAATTTTTATCTGTCTCTCCCCAGGTATTTAAGGCAAGAACTGACAATTTTCCCTAAAAAATAGGGTGGGGGAAGAAAATAAACTTCTTTAATGTGAAATGTCATTTTCAAATCCTGGACACAACAGTTTTTCTTAAATTGAATGATAGAAGCAGAAAATATTTAATTAACAATATCAGGGCTCCTTTAATGCTATACTGGATCTGAATAACATGCATAGAATATCTCTTAAAATGAACTTATGTAGGTGGCTCTGAAAGTAATACCTCCTACATATTTCCATGGAAGTTACAATAAACACAAAGAGCAGAATAACACTATTTGATAGACTTGATAGTAATTCTCAGCTACAAAACACTTTTCCAGCAGAGGCATTACTTTCAGAGCAACGCCTCATATATGCAGTTACATATATGCTCATTATAAGCAAAGATTTATTTGCAGGAGACTGAACTAGACAATATTTATTGCAGGAAAAAATATTAAAATTCTTTTTAATTTGGAACACAATATTGCTGACATCATATTCAAGGAGAAAGATATTCAGGAAGCAGAAAATAATTTTTAAAATTCACTGTGGTTAATAACTTCATGCGTATGTATGCATATAGTGATAGAGAACGTAAAAGTAAGACTTGAGCACTAGGCTAAAAGTACAGGACAAGGCAAAGCAAATAGTAAAACTCAATAGAGGTTCTCATTCCTTTATTATCACTGTATTGGCACCTATGTCTTACTGCCCCAGGCAAAGGAGATTATACTGAATTATAACTATTAGGCAAAATCAAATACATTAAAATATGACTACGTTCTCATATCTTCTACCTCCCTTTTTTCCCCACAGCAAATGAAATAAAAGTTTCCTAGGCTTGGTGAACTTCATGTAGTTCAGTCAACAGTTTTAACATCATAAGTAGAATACTGCATCTGTGCTAGTCTGTTAGTATCTTAGTTAACATCTTAGAAACGCAGGTAAAATAAGGTCAAAGCTAAGATGACTTAAAAGTATAATAATCATCTTTGAGCTATTTCAGATAAAAAGAAAAAAGCAAAATAATATGTACATGATATATATATAAAATACATAACCATAATGATATAAATATTGTATTTTAAAATTTATCCAGATTTTCCAAAGAATTCATAAATCCTCCTTGCAATATGAGGTATAGCACTTACTAGATCTGTTTATGAATCTGATGAAGAAATAACTTGTGTTCTATTTCTTTATACAGAGAGAAGGGGGGAAGAGAAGTGAGACTTTCAACTTGATGAATTACATTTTTTCCTCCATACTTGAACATAAGCAAAGATTAGAAAATACTTATAATAATAAAACATCTTTTTTCTAAGATTGGTTGATTAGTTAACATTTTTTGTAGTAAAAAAAAGTTTCAAATTCTTCAGTTTCTCCCTTTTTCTTTCACAACAGTTATTAAAAAAAAAAAGATTCCAGGCAAACTGAACATGAATATTGATAGGCCTCCAAAACTGACCTGAATAATCACTAACCATACTGAAATATATCATGTAATTGATTTTTTCTTGTTGTTGTTTGTTTTTTTAATTGAGAGTATCCAGAGGAAAAAGGGATGCTTTAAGTTGCATAGGGTGTACTACAAATAGAACTAACTCTTATACTGTAAATTGTAATCACATGTGTATGGGAACTGGTGAGTCATAGCCTGAACCACTGGGGAAAGCAGTGAGTCAGCCACAGGAGCACAGGTGAAGGCAATTCACCTGTATGACCAGAAGGGGTGGAGCCTGGCTCCACCTCTCCTAGACTCCATTTAAGGGCTGACTGCCATTGGGAAACAATCTCTTTCTGGAGGTTGCTCTCTTTGGAGTTTTTTTCTGTATTCCTAGAACACATTTGAGCATTTTCATTTATTTTTGATTATCTCTTTCCACTGTGATAATCCTTCTAGTTATACAGCCTGTAAAATACCAGCCTAACCATGCCTCTCTGCTAATTTTATATTTGTTAATTGTATAGCATGACAAGTGCCTATTGTTAAATCAAATAATCAACAGATATCCTAACTATGAAAAAAGTGTATGTTCCATAGTTTACTTCTAATCAAAATTCATATAATTAAGTAAAACTCATAACTTGGTATATATAACATTAGATCTCTACTGATAAACTGAGGATTTTTTTTAATTTGAACTTATAAAAGAACCTCAGTTATGAATTCATACAATATCATGAAATATGAGTTACTGCAAAAGCAATCAGCTTAGACAGCTCATTAATCTTTCTCATACAAATATTGTGATCTCTCTATCTTCCCTCAATTTGTATGTGTATGATTTAAAGACCAAAGATAGGATTACTAGTTTCCATGACAGCTTGAGATACAATGTGTTCTGCAACATGATGAACAATTAAATTGTGATTTAATTTCCCTTATTATTTTATGGTAACATAACATCAACAAAATAAATATGTTCCAATTGTGCTATGTAGGCAAAGCTGTTTCTTTCCTTAACACTACACTGATGCATTTGCTGAAATTAAGCAGATTTCCACTAGTCTAAATAATCTGTACTGACGTGGTATGCTTTCATGGAGCCTAAGATTATGTCTCCATAGCTTTCATTTTCTAACGATACCCAGACCAGCTCCCATGGAGCTATCTTGTATACCGGAAACAATGCAGCTGCAGTGCTCCTCCTACATTATGTTAAGAGACTACTAAATTGGCTCCAGTATTTGAGCCAGCTTGACCAGATTTTGCTGACTTGGATATTTCTAAGTGATACTACTCTGCTAAATACTCTCAAGAAAATCTTTCCATTACTTTCTGTAAACTTTTGGCCACAGTCTGACACCCTGTAGCAATGAACTGTATACGTACGACATAAATAATGTAACTTTAGAAAGAAAATATTATTCTTAAAATATAAAAACAGAATCTTAAATAGCATTGACAATTTGTGTATTGTGTGTATAATACATTGTTATGTTATATGTGTATTATAGTCATAGTAAAGATCAAATACCTTACTCAGTTTGGAGGTCAGGAACAGAATCTATAGTTACCAGCACTGATTGATGAAATGGCTCAGAGCTCAGGCATTCACTTTGGAATGTACTCACCTTTCCCCTTTCCCCTTCCTCCCCCCTCCCCCCCCACTTAGAAATAGTACATAAACATGATGGAAGTAAAAGAAATTCCATGTTGGCCTGTGAATACAGAAGACCTGCGGCCATTGCCTCTCCCTTCCTAGAACAGAAGACTAAAGAGAGTTTGTCTCTATTTTGACAGACTCACATAATTTCAGGGCTTAGGAAGGACTCCTAGTGATCACCAAATTAAACTTCCCTGCTAAAGAAGATTCCCTACAGCAGATCACACAGGAAAGCATTCAGATGGGTCTTGAATCAGAGGAAACTCCACCACCTTTCTGAGCAGCCTGTTCCAGTGCTCCATCACTTTGACTGACATTTAAGCTTCTCAGCATGAATTAAAGATGCAGGAAGAAATTGTCAAAAGTCAAAATCCATGAACAACACAGTCATTAAATAACCAAGAACTGTTCATAAAAGATAGAAAAGTCCAACTTTCCATGTTCTATTATTAAAGCATTTTTGAACAGTAGCATTGTTCTGGTAACACCACTTCCACTGCATTCAATGGGAATTAAACAAGAAAATTTCATAATATCAAGACATAACTCACTATAAGATGTTTCTTAAACAGATGAGAAGCATAACTTCCAGATAAACATGCAGAAAAGAGAGTTTTGGAGTACCTGGAAGGATCCTCCAGCTCTCTTGTCTCCTCAAATATTTGTCTGAATAGCACCAAGTGTGGGTTAGTATCTCAATATAGCATTAGTGGCAGAAGAATGCAAAGATTACTTCTGTCTTGGTGTTAATAAGCTTTTCTGCTTATTAGTTGTCCTAGGGGGGAAAAGAAAAAAAACACATAACAGCACAAATGGAGTTAATCAACCCAGTCAATACACCAACTCAGAAAAAAAAAAAAAAAAAAAAAAAAGACCTTGACAACCATCCCCTTCCCCTGATGCTGCAAAAGTAGCTTCTGTAAATGAGGATAATCAACAGCAATTATTAGCAATTTACTACCTAGGATCGTTGAAAAATAATATACAGAAATCCTAAAAATCTCATTGATTAAAACACTAACTGTAAAAAGTGAATACGTTTATCTGATGAGACAATCCGTATCAATACAATTTGGAGCTATCTTCTTTTGTAACTTCTACACAGAAGAAGTTGAGTTATGGTCTCAATTATGTCCCCATAACCTCAAAGTTCATTTAAATTTCATTTTAGTAGGAAGACCAGGGCCTTGCATAGACCTGCACACTGCAACTCCACATATCTGAATGAAATCTGCCTTACATTGCACTTGCTGTTCTTTCCAATCTTCATTTTAATAAAAAAAAAAAAAAAAGAATTCACACACACAAAACAGAAATAAATAGTACTCTAGTAATCTTTCAGCACCAAATACAGATGGTATTTTTAAGCAGACTTGTTCGAAATTTAAAACAAGACATTGAGAAGATACATGTAGACTCAGGAAACAAAGTGGATAAGGGAAATAAAAGCAATGAGTAGTTTTTTTTTGTTTTTTTTTTCCTAGTAATCACAGAGAATTCTCAGTGAGTTTATTTGGATTTTCAACTGGATACAGATATTATTGTTTATAATTAACTGTAAAAAAAAAAAAAAAATTCATGTTACAATAGGGTGGAAACTTAAAAACAAAGGCTTAAGATTGATATTCATTATTGATCCAGGCAGTTTTTGTAACTCTTTTACTTAGAGAATTGTTTGAAGAGAGAGGCTGGAAAGGGGAAGCTTTAAATTATTGTACAAGCTTATATTTCTGGTATCGTGCACATTTATTTGTTTCGTATTCAGTTATTTAGTTCTAATGTGTTTCTTGACCTAATAAATTACTGAATACTTAATTAAAAAACAAATTCTAGATTTGTAGCCCTGCCTGAGCAGGAGATTTGGACCAGATGTCTTCCAGACATTCCTTCTATCCTTAGCTATTCTGAGATCTTGTGAAATAATCTACTGCTTTCTACCAGGAGAAGAAGACAGTATAGTGTAAATCTTTTAATATTTTTGTTTTTCCTAAACTATGTGGTAAGATTTGAAGAATTTCTAGGCTGCTGTTGGAATTTACAGCCAGGTATCTCTATTTTTTTAATGTTAAGTATTTTTAAGAGCTTTGAATTTTTATTGATCTTAAACCAGTTGCCTTGCAAAGAAGGTACAGAAGACATGACATTTAGGAATATTCAGCTACATCTTCATTCTGGATTTGAACATGTGGAAGAAGGATCTTTTTTAAAAGGATTGCAGCTATACATATTGACACATTAAAATATACATATATATTGCAGAGAAACAAGAAAATCATAATTTCTTAAGTGAATTGGATGGAGTTCTCGTTCAACACTGATAAACACTGGAATATTGCTGGTAAACACTGGTACACACTGGAACATCAAGAGAGTACTAATACTTGTTTGTTTTAAGGAGGGGGGGGGAAAGAAGAGAAATCAAAACAGTACTCCATATCAAACTGGATGTTTCAGAAAATTATTTTATGCAAATACAATTGTAGTAAGCCTTAACTGTTCTGTGAAAGACTTTATTTTTTTATATTATGACTGCTAACACTATAGCTAATAATTGCAGTATTAGAATGACAAAGCTTTACTTGAGACATTTACGGAACTTCTAGAGAATTCATCATAACATGGACTCATTCTGCCTTCATCGGATAATCTGTTCCCCTGTAATGTCATTTTTTGAGATGTGTGTGTTCCAAAGCCAAAATTTGACAGTTATTATCTTAATATCTCACCTGCTATGGCAGTGACAGACATCAGGAGATCATTTCACCAACTGCCGAAGTGCATCCGCCTTTTGGGGAGAAGTTACTCTAGTGAAAACAGTCTTCATGTTGCTACTTAGCACAATATTTGGTATTTTTTAAATTTATCTGGCTGTTCTCTGATTATTTAGACAAAATAAGGGGAGAGGAGGAACTTTTACAAGTAAATTGGGAAATCTGTGTCATGTCTTCTATGCCCTTTGCATTTCTGTACTGTGCTTTGGAAAGAATAAGCAACTATGATGCATATTCACACTGCAAAGAAGCCTTTGAAATCGTACCTGAATAGAAATATTCAGGACTTCTTCCACTAACTTCAAGTGAGCAAGACCATTTTTTCTCCAGTCAACAAGCAAGGGAAATCTCTGTCCTGCAGGATGAACATTAGATATTTTCTATCATTTCACAAGCTTTATGTAAAGTTTAGTGTACAGCGGATGTATCAGCAGTTTTGTTTATACTAAATTGCTAGCAAATAAAATATCAGCCTGAGAACAGCATTACAAAATTTACACGTTGCCTTTTTAAAGTAAGTCACAAAGAGATTTACTAATTATAACATTACCTCAAATGTTATCAACTAAGACAAAAAGGCCTGTATTTTATTTCTTTACTCCAATAAACAAGATCTTTCCAGATAATTTTCTTCGATAGTAATTTGAGACAGAATGGATTCCAAATGAGTTATCACATTAAAAATACCTAAATGAAAGTTTAGTCATCTCCCAGTTCAGTTTGGATTTAGCTGAGTTGGTGTTCTCACAATTCTGTGTGCTTCCAAAGAGAGAGGGTAATCCTTAGGAATTTAAGATAACCACTGGGTAAATTGATAATAGCACATTTTTATGATCTTGTGAAGCGTAGCCACAATTAAAAGGTTCCTTTGTGGACCAAAGACAAAAGCTTTGCAAGCCACAGATTGTCTGCAGGCTGCAATACAGAGAATCTTAAGCTGGTGGATATTGATGTAGCTGTATTAAAGTCAATGGCATTAACACCTCTTTTATACCAGCTAACAATCTGGCCTATGATCTGCCCCCTACCCTCTCCATTATACACCATGTTAACAGACTGTCAGACATCGCCTTGGGAGAAAATGTATATCCTGATAGACAAACCAGTATTATATTTACACAGATTTCCAAACAAAAAGTCTCATCTGAAGCTCAGTAAGATAGAGAACAACTCTTAGAAAAAGTACTTTTTAATTTTTTCTCTCTTCCTTTTCCCTTTTTAAGGGAGAAAAAAAAAAAAAAAAGAAAAAAAAGAAAACCAGTAAAGCAAGAAAGGCTAAGGAACCCTCAATAGAGGTATTATTTCCCCTCCTGCACAGGTGGTAGGCTCAGCTTTTTTCCCCCAGTGTTAACAGCCAGTACAGCTGTATCAGAGCATGTATAATTAATTAATTATACATGCCTTAGTATATAATTAAGTTTAAGGGGGTGTATAGGGGGATATGTAAGTGATTTTTATAGAGGAAGAGGAATAGAAGGCTTTCCTATTTTATTCACAGTTTGTAGGTTTTTCTACCCCCTGAGGGCAATGCAACTGTCCTCTGTAATTGAGCCTTCAGTTTTAAAAAAAAAGTTAGAACAATACTGTCACTGAATAAAGAGTCTGTGATCCATAGAGTTCAAATTCAGCTAAGTTGTGCGGAAAGCAGTGAAACTGTGAATGTAGCAGAAGTGAAGATAGTGTCTGCTGAATAATTGTGGAGTGTAGAGCGAGACAAAGTATTAGCGCTGCTGCAAGTGCAGCAGTCAAGTTCACCATAGGCACAGGAATTTATTCATAGTGCAGGGTCATATGTACGTGGCATTTTTCTTCTAAGTGATAAGTGAACTTACCCTTACTAGAATTTATAAAGCTGTTGAGAACTAACTTTCTGGAGGTGATGCTCTTGAATTTTTTTTTGTCTGTGGTTATCTTTGTCTATTGTATGATTGCAGACATCCTATTAGTGGATAAACTATAATTCATGTGCTTTAATTTTTATAGTGTGTATTTAGTAACACCGAGATAACATCAACTTCCATCTCCTCTTCCATATGGACATCATGAACATTTCCTTTCAGTGATTATCTTGCAAGAGAAATAGCAAAGTTGATAGTGTAATATGCAGTGGAGTGGTTGTGTTTCTTGTGTCCGTTGTTAAAAGGATAACAAATGTCTTACCTCTTCCTATTTTATTTCTATTGCACTGGAAAAAGTGTCAACGAGTTCATGTAGAATTTTCTTCTAGCATTAAAAAAAAAAAAAAGTACAATGGAGCCTGATCATTTTGTAAAAACATGTAAATAATGAGAAGAAAGCAGTTTTGGTCAAATGACTGCCAATTCCTCTGTATAGATTTGGCCTTGTTTTTAGTATCATCACCCCTCAGCCATTGGTTGTCAGCTGTACAACATTATATTTATCTTTGTTCTTCCATCACTGAATATGTAAAAATACCTTTAGGTAATTTCTCAGACAAGAAATTGTGAAAGAATATTTGTAATTTGTATCTTCAGTGTATCACAATACTACTGGAAAACCATGTGCTTAAGTCTCTCAAAAAGTAGTCCCTGCTTTTTATTGTCAGGGAAACTACAACCTATACAAAGAGCACAAAAATACCGTTAAAGAAAATTCTCAGCTACAAAACATTCTTTTTCAACATAGTCACCACTATTACCTATGAATTTTGGCCAGCAACAAGCGAGACCATGCTTGCTGCGTTTGTGGAAGTCTGCACCAGCAGAGGTGACCCACTGCCACTGCAGCTGAAACGTACCATCAACCACCTTACTGTGCTCAGATCCAATGATTGGTCTCCATAAACTCCATTCAACAGTGGGTGTTACTTCTGTTGAGTGGAGTAATACTGTGACACATTTCATTCTCTCTTCCATGTCAGATATAGTTTTGTCAGACTGCCCCTCTGCTGCCACCCATCACAGGGTAAATAATGTTGGAGGGGAAGGTTCAACCTCTACTACTATACCACCATATCTGCCTCTGACACTGAGTCAACAAAATGAAACAGGAGCCATTACTTTTGGAGCAGCCCTCGTACATAGTACAGTTTTTGCAGTTATTTGGTCACAAGGAGGTTTTGGTTTTTTTTACTATTTGAAAGGATATGTCTGATTGTTTTGTACCATGTGAATGTGGTTGAATCCATTATGTCAAGTCAAATGTGATTTCCACAACATTATTTATGATTTTATGTACTTTCCAAAATGAGCATATTTTAGGTGTACATGGAATACCAGCAGCCCCAATTGCTGCATCTTATGCGATTTGGCCTCTGTAAGATAGCAGCAGTTTTACATTCACAAAATGTGGTCCTCATGGGGGATTTCAACCATCCTGATATCTGTTGGAAGGACAACACAGGAGGGCACCAGAAATCCAAGAAGTTCCTGGAATATATTTATAAATTCTCTTCCAAGTGGTACAGGAGCCAATGAGAGAAGGTGCTATGCTGGACCTTGTTCTCACTGGGGAGTAATGTGAAGCTCAAAAGCAACCTTGAGTGCAGTGACCACATACTGGGGGAATTAGAGATCCTTAAGGTGTCAGCCAGGTTGCTACGCAGTACTTCAGGTGAGCAAACTTCAGCCTCTTTAGGGAACTGCTTGACAGGGTGTCATGTGATAAAGCCCTGAAAGGAAGAGGGGCCCAAGAAAGCTGGTCAGTATTCAACGACCATCTCCTCCAAGCCCAAAAGCAGCCCATCCCAAAAGAAAAGAAGACAGCCAAGAATGCCGGAAGGCCACCATGAATCAACAAGGAGCTCCTGGACTGACTTAAGCTCAGAAAGAAAGCTTACAGGGAGTGGAAGCAGGAACAGGTTGCCTGGAAGGACTACAAAGAATTTGTCCAAGCAACCAGGGATCAGGTTAGGAAACTAACTAATAATTACTAATAGTAGAGGAGACAAGAGGCAGCTTAAGCAATCTAAGCATCAAGTGTAAAGTATATAACCCTTTAGTATGATTCCTGTGCAGTAACAGTACTAATGCCTCATCTTTTTTTCCTCTTCTTAGAACAGTGTCTGAGCAGTTTAGAAAATGCACTGCTGCCCTGGAGTTCCACACAGTTTGCATTAATGTAAGTCTTGTACAGGCACTAGTGCCATTAAACATGGTACTGCTTAAATGACAATGAAACCAGTCTCTGGTGAATCTTTCCATATCCTGTACTTCCATACATCCCATAGTAATTAATGTGGGCTCAGTATGACAAAGTTATGCTGTGGTACTCATTACTAGTCTCAGACTTTGCCTCTGATTTTATTCAGAACAAGGAACTTGGAGGTTGCTTGTGTTAAAAAAAAAAAAAAAAAAAAAAAATACACTTGACACTTCATTTTAAACTGTGGAGATTTCTCCTGTTCTACAGATTAAAATATTTATCTATTGGAATCTGGGGCATTTTACCAAAACAAATAGAAATTGCAAGTAATCATGCTTTTTCATTTTTTTTTTTTCCCCCCCTCCATCAACACCTGCTGTTTTTGTTGTTTTTTCTCTTTTCAATTTTTATTTTCTTTGATTGTATTTTATGTGGGTAAATAGACTTACTTGTAAACCTGTCAATCTGAATAGAGAAGGGATTGTTTATAATATTTATAATGTTTTTTATCATAATGCAGTTGCAAAGGAAAAATATTCTAGTAGTAAATCATGAGTCAAATAAGCCATATATTTATACATTGCTGCACAATCTATACCTGTGCAATAGTGAATGTGTACTTCTCATCTGCCAGTTCTTTTTCAGAGAGAAAGTTTAAGACACTTCTCAGTAAAGAGTTGATAAAAACTCATCTCAATATTACTTAAAGTGCTGTTTGGCAACTTGTATTTCACTGGGTATTTGAATACATTTAGGAAGACTCAATTGCAGAATGCAATCCACTACAGCCTCATTGTTCTTATTACTGATTTCCATTCAACTACACACATATTTCTGTATCAGTGCTGTTCTATTTTATAATTCTTTTAACATAGATATTTTTTTTCATTAAGAAATAATGTTTCTTCTTTTTTTTTTTCTTTACAATTGCCTTTTGAACTGGCTAGTTTAAACTAGTAGTTTAAGTGGAATTAATTCACTAAATTCTCAAACTTTTCTCTCAGTAACATCAAAAGTCTGGTTTCGTGAACAATGCTTTCTTTAAGACAGTTCCCCTCAACGGTAAGTTGGAATACTCTGAGGTGAATAATGGCTTAATTTTGACAGCCTGCTTGAATGCTTGCCTCCTGTTTTAGTTTGACCACTTCTCTTTATATAGATAGTTACACACACATACGTATATATATACACATATATATAACATACATTCTTACAAAAGAATACCACAATAACGATTTCACTAAAACTACATTAACAGTCATCTAAATCATCTAAAATATTATCTGTTTATACATAGCATGGTTTCCAAAAGCATAACATTTCCAAAAAAAATCTAATTCTAAAAGTGATGGTGCATAATCAATGAATGTACAGATGTTATAGTTACAAAATATACCAGAGAGTCTGGCTACGCAGTTATTATACCAAAACAGAATAGAATACTTACCTGCATCCTGGGCTTACTATAAAACTCCAGAGAAAGGGATCTCCAGAAGAGGTCCTTTCCCACTGGTAGTCAGCTCTTAAATGGGTCTAGGAGAGGTAGAGCCAGGCTCCACCCCTTGCAGTAGCACAAGAGAATTACCTTCACCTGTCCTCCCATGGCTGACTCATTGCTCACCTCAGGTGATCAATCAGAGATTCAGGCCATGATTCAGCAGTTCCATCAGTCCCATGTAGACCACCACTGGGTGTTGTACATGATCTAACAGTAACACTGGAATGCTTTTGATGACATTTCATTCCTTCTGGTGATCCTGAAGGTTTGAAGACTCACAGGGAGTAACACAGATGTTTCAGAAGTACCAGGAGGGGAAGGTCTGCTCTCCGGGGCAAGTTACAGTCTGTATTTCTATCCTGAGTCAACATTTCAGCTTGTACTGGGGCATGTCCTTGCTACCTGTATCATACCTTCTGGCCAGATGCAGCTGCATAATTATGTCAGGCACCCCCTTTTCCTAATGATAGAACAAGGGGAAATAGTCTTAAACTGAGACAGGAGAGGTTTAGGTTAGATATTAGGAGGAAGTTTTTCACTCAGAGGATGGTATGCCTCTGATGATCAATCAGAGGTGATCAATCAGAGGTTCAGGCCATGACTCAGCAGTTCCCATACAGACACGTTCATCAAAGAATGCTTTAACCAGACTTTCTGTATTTGTCTTTGGGTAGTAAGGAAATATATTATTAGAATCACACTTTATAAATCCGATCAATCTATTATGTGATGGAAACAAACAAACAAAAATCAAATTTCTCTCATATTAGTTTCTCTCATTTGTTGTTAATGCTACCTAAAGACTAAAATAGAAAACTTAACCATTAACAGATGCAGGAGTATATATAGATAAAATGCCAGAAGGCTCTTTAACTGGAAAATATTGAAAATATTTCATATTTTAAAATACTGAAGATTTATTAATCAGTCAACTCTACAGGATCAAATGTAAAAAGAATTAATAATGTGTTTCAGATGTAACCTTTCTATACTTCGTCTTTTGTATTTTCTACTCAAAAGTAAAAGTACGTTCAGTAGATTAAGACCTGGTAGGTTGGATGCAGCCAAAGAGTTGTGATTAATGGTTCTATGTCTAGGTGAAGGCTGGTCACAAGTGGTGTACCTCAGGGGTTGGTCTTGGGACCAATGCTCTTCAACATCTTCATCAGTGACATAGACAATGGCATTGAGTGCGCCCTCAGCAAGTTTGCAGATGACACCAAACCGAGCAGTACAGTCAATAGAGTGGAAGGAAGGGAAATCATCCAGAGGGACCTGGACAGGCTGGAGAAGGGGGCCATGAGAACTTAATGAGGTTCAACAAAACCAAATGCAAGGCTGGGGCAATCCAAGGTATTTATACAAGCTGGGAGAAAATCTTGAGAGCAGCCCTGCAGAGAAGGACTTGAAGGTCCTGGTGGATGAGAAACTGAGCAAGAGCCTGCAGTGTGTGCTTGCAGCCTGGAAGGTCAACTATATCCTGGGCTGCATTAAAAGAGGAGTGGCCAGCAGGGAGAGGGAGATGATTGTGCCCCCTCTACTCAGGTCTTGTGAGGCCCCACCTGGAGTAGTGTGTCCAGATCTGGGGCCCTCAGCTCAAGAGAGACATGGAGCTCTTGGAATAGGTTCAGAGAAGGACCGCTAAGACGATCAGAGGGCTGGAACACCTCTCCTATGAGGAAAGGTTGAGGGAACTGGGCTCGTTTAACTTGGAGAAGGGAAGGCTCTGGGGAGACCTCATCTTGGCCTTCCAATACTTGAAGGGAGCATATAGAAAGGAGGGGGAATGGCTGTTTACAAGGGTTGATAGTGATAGGACAAGGAAGAATGGTCTTAAATAGGGTAGGTTTAGGTTAGATATTAGGAGGAAGTTTTTCATGCAGAGGGTGGTGATGCACTGGAACAGGTTGCCCAAGGTGGTTGTGGATGCCCTACCTGTGGAGGCATTCAAGGCCAGGCTGGATGTGGCTCTGGGCAGCCTGTTCTAGTGGTTGGCAACCCTACATATGGCTTACGTATAATATATATATATATGTATAATATATATATGTATTATATATATACATACACACGTATATATAACCCTACATATATATGGGGTTGAAACTATGATGATCATTATGGTGCTTTTCAAGGTTTTTGTTCTGTTCTCCAGTGCTCCAAGTACCTTCTCCATTATACAGTGCTTCATTATACAATTAGTTTATATCATCCTGACATGCAATGACCAGTACTTTTGTCAACTTGACATGTTTTTCTTCAAGTCCCAGAAGCATCTGTTCTAACTAAACTATTAGAAGTATAATAGTCAAGCCTTTACTGAACCTAAGAGTTCAGTGGAGTGGATGGATCTACATAGCAGACTATCGGTGAAATTAAGGCAGTCCAGTAAAGGATGCAAAACTTAGCCTACATAAAATTTGATTTTAGAAACTAGCTTATTTCTAGATTACAAGAAATCTAGGTGATACTTACGTTGATATTTAAGTGATATATAAATAATATTTAAACTGTACTTCTGCTCCCATTGCAGTTTAGTATACTCCTAATAAAGAGCTGTGTCATTTTCTGGAATTTATGAAATTAATTCATATAGAGAAAAAAAGCATATCAAAATCTACAAGCCATACATGAAGTTCATCATGATTTTTGAATTTGTAACGTTAGAATAAATAAAGCATTAGTATTTATATATACTTTATATCATGTAAAATAACATATATACTTGTACACATATGTGTTTGTATGTGTATTGCTGTAGGAATTATGTAGGAAATTAGCTTTTTAAAGAATATAAATAATATTTAAATTTCATATCCTACAAGGTGATTGGCTTTTTTAGTCATACACTGGAACAAGCATTTTCCAGACAGACTTGAATTCAACTCAGTTTTTCATTTTTTAATAAAAATAGAAAGTTAGGAAATTGTGACCTTAACCAAAGCAAGAAGGAGCTATTAATAGTGACCATGGTGTAAGTAGTTACTAATATAAATGTGTAGCTGAGGCAAGGACATGAAAAAGGAGATTAAGTAAACTAAATTTTCTAGGATATAACATGGTTATGATTCATAGTCATAACAGCAATTAGTTTTTGATCTCAACAGACCAATTTTGGTTGTTAAGAATAAACTGTAAACTTTCTGAAAGTGGTACAGCATAAAATCTTTAGCTTACCTTAAACCATTTTTTAGGCATACAGATAAATGCTAACAATGTCACATGTCGGTAGATTTTATGATTTTAACTATAGCTAGCTGCTTCTTCCCTGGGCTCCCAACGATTAGAAGATATTTTGTAGCATCATCACTCCATGTATTTTTTGCACGAGCGATTACAGCTGCTGAGTTAATTGAGAACCACCTCACTAGGTAGTAACTTTCATTCTTTACATAGTGTATAGCTAGAAAGATTATCACATTGGAAAGGAATAATTAGAAATGAATGGAAAAGCTTACCTATGTCCCGGGCTTGTAGGAAAAACTCCAAGCAGAGTAATCTCCAAAGAGTGATCCTTCCTCAGTGGCAGTCAGCCCTTAATTGGGGTCTAGGAGAGATGGAGACAGGCTCCATCTCTTCTGCTCACACAGGTGAATTACCTTCACCTGTGGTCCCGTGGCTGACTCATTACTTGCCTCAGGTGATCAATCAGAGTTTCAGGCCATGATTCAATAGTTCCCATACAATATAAAATACGAAATCAAATCTTCTGTGATTTCATTCCTAAGTTCAGAATAAAATGTTTATTATTAAAGAATGTTTTAATATTTTGCAAATATTTTTAATACCTTTTGCTAGAGAAGAGAAAAATATCCTTTATATTTATCATAACATTGATTCTTTGAAGTAGAATTAGTTCTTCAGATTCTGAAATGCCTATACAGTTTTTTTCTATTTTCTAAAAATTAAACTTACACAATTTTTTTCTTTTTTGTAACTGCTCAAGTGTGATTGACATGATCTCTTATCTATAGTCCTTTGACAATGACAGCTCACAAAAACAAATCAAACTAAACAAACAAAAAGCAAACAAACAAAAAAACACCACTATGAAGTATCCAGATACAAAACTTGATGAGAAATGTTAGGGAGTAAAAGTTGCTCTTTGGCTTGAGGAGATATACAATTTTATGTTAACACACAGATCAACCCTGTGTGTTGCTAACACCTTGGAAAGATAGACTGAGTTTTCTGTGGTCAAAATAAGAACCTAACACCTACATCACTCTAGATTAAACTGGATTTGATTGACTTTTTCTGTGAATCTTATCACACTCTAAACAGAAAGTGAGAAGCTTTGTACTCAGAGCAATTCTCAAATGGTCTGAATCTCTCAACAGCTAAGTCAAGGAAATCCATCCTCGTTTTCCTTTAATTACCTTAAAAGCTTATGCAGTATTATGTTGCAATTGCATTGGCAGAAAAATCCCCTCCTTACTCCCTTGCCCTTTTGTTCACATTACTCAAAGGAAAATTTTCACTTATTCCAATGAAACTACTCCAGAATATGTAATGCTATATAATAAAAGTAAGACGTATTCACTTCAGCCCTTTGACATGAAATATTAATACATATGAAAAACATTGATTGGCACTTATACACTTTTAGAAGCTTGGTATTTTAAAGTCAGTCATCTTGTTCATCAAAGCAATACAGTCTTAGTTCGAAGACTTTCACTCATCAAGGGCTCTAATCAATAAGAAATGTAAGTTACAGAGGAACAAAACCAAGAGCTCCATGGCCACAATGTCTAAATGTGTTCTGGATTAAATCAACATCACTAATGAGTCTTAAAAGCTATATATTCTTCAAATGCTCTTCCCAGGTTTATTACGATCAGGTTCACTTTGTTCACAGTTTCTTGAGGTGTTACTACTTCACAAAGTTGTCATATATAATTGATACTGTTGCAATTTTTCACAACTAAGACTATATTTCCTTTTAACTTTACAGTGCACAGGTTTGGTTTGTTTCCATTTTTAATTCATATGGAAATTATAGATTGAAAAAAAAAAAATAACAAATAACCACAAAGTAACTATTTTCTGTCGTCCTTATTTATGTTAATCCTTACCTTATTCATTGTTGTATTCAGTGAATTTAAGGACACAGTGTAGGGCTGTCTGGTGTGAATAAGAACAGCAGAATTTACTTAACAGGTGTTTGAAATAATTAACTATAGGCCTGCATTTTTTTTTTATTAGAGCATTTATTTGTTAGCTAAAACCCTTCATTCTTACTATTATTGTAATTTACACCTACAATCTTACACAAAACCAAATATTAGAATCATTTCATCCAGAATATTGATATATATTCCAAACTACAATCTTCCATACTATAAATTACTCCTGAAATATGTTAATGTTTCAAAGATGTACAGCAGTGTCTGATTATTTCATTTAGTTCTCTAATAACTGCATTAGTCTATATGTGTGTTTTAGAGTACTTGGTTACACCGTAGTATTCATCTACTCTTTTTTTATACGTATTTTTGTCATGAAAATAATGTCTTGCAGACAATTCACTTTCACTTTTTAGACTTACTGTGGTGTTGGTTTATTTGTTTTTTTTTTTTTTTCATTTTGTATAATCTTTTTGTGATTTTAAAAGAGCAAACATTTGATGATTGTCTTTTACAAATGAGTTGACTAAAAAAATTACCATCTTAAGGATTTTTAATTTTCTTATAGGAAGGAGGAGTATCTTAATTATCTTATTTTCTTTATTGATCAAAAAATGTTATTAGATTTTAGCAATGCAGTGGCTCATCAGATGGATTTGAATCTCACAGAACAGTAGAAAACTGAGTAGGAAGTTTAAGGATTCATTATTATTCCTTGTTTGTTTGCTTATGACTCTCTTCAATATTATCATACTCTTGCTTAGAACCAGTGTTACAATTATAATATGTGCTTAAATGATATAATCTATACATCTATTCATATATATACATATGTATGTATATAAAATTATACAAATAAAAATATAAATGTATATATATACACATAATATACATAAATGTATATACATATATATATTTATATTTTTTATTTTTATCATTTTACTTTTTATTATATGTTAAATGATAATTTTCTACTGTTGTGCACAGGTTTTGGAAGATATGTAAAAGTATTATATTGCTTTTAGACATATAAATAAACAAAAGATGTTTGTCAATAGTTTCTTCCTGGACAGGTTGTTATAACATTGATCAAGAAGCCTTTCAGCCCAAGGAAGTTTCTGATTTGTTGAATAATTTCTTGAAACTTTTCAAAAATTATTTTGTAAAAGTTATCTTTTGTTTTTGAAATTAGCTAGAAATGAGGATTATCTGTTGTATCAGTTTCATTCTTTATCCTACGCATTAATTTAAACTATTAAATCCTGTTTGGATACACCGTATTCTGATACCTAAGCTTATATTCTAGTCCATTTATTCATTTATTTATTTGCATAAAAGCCTCCAAACATAGGTTTAGATTGCCCTGCACACTACCATAACTTTAAATCTCTCCTGTTTTCAAAAGTAACAATTTTACCATTTCCATTTTTTATAACCATGGAACTACATCTTTTCTTCAATTTCCTTGAGCGTTTTGGTTTACAATTAAATTGCTATTTTTCTTGCTACAGATACATAATACTTTTATTTTCAAACTTCTATTTCAGATTGAGAAAAAGGGTATTTTATCAGAGCAGCTTATATACTGTCAACAGACCTTCCAGTCAAGAGTGCCAGTGCAGTATGGTATTTGATGGCCTAAATCATTGGAGCATGTGCCCCTTCTTTTATTGTCCCAATACAGAAAACCCGTTTTCAATTAATTTTTTACCACTGTTTTGTAAGTGCAAATAGCCATGTTTGAAAGACTGTGTTAGCCTGTTCAAATTATACTGAAAGTGCCTGAAAGAAGCTTGTATTTTTTGAAAATTCTATATAGAAATATTGTTATATATTGTTCCCAGATGTAAAAAAAGTTACAGACTTTTTGCCCTTCCCAGGCATGGTCTGGCCAGCTCTACAACAGGCAGTACTTCACCCAATAATAAGATAGACAGCAGCCACTTAAACGCAAACAGAAGAATCACACTTTGAAAATATCATTGGAAAGTTTTTTCATTCACTCCTTGAATTAATTACAAGTGTGTGAAGATCATGAATTCTCAAATCCTAGAACATTTCTAAAATAATAATGCCTATTATTTATATCTTTCATTATGACAATAATCTCTCTTTAAAACAACATTTCTGATATTTCCAGAGATAACATCTCAGATTCTGATGTTTTTAATAAAACACCTGGACATGCAAGGTTTAACTTAATTTTCCAGAATCAGTGACTCCAATAACACTACTAAAACTATGCACCAAAGGTATGACATCTAAATCACACACCAATTTTCTCTTAGGTCTTAGTTTAACTACAAAACGCAATTTAGAATGAATTATACATGCAACACTGTTAGTCAGAGACCTGGGAATTAAGTTTAAAACTAGGATATTTGACAGTGTAATACACTGTGAGATTAGAATCAGCTTGGGTTTAATAAACTCTGATACATAAACTCTCCATGTAAAAATGAACAGAAGGAATTCAGATAAGACACCTTAGTAAACACCTCCTCCTTTTATTCTCCTACAGTGATGTTAAAATACAGTAGATATGAAAGATATCAGAAAGTTCAGCGCCACTTTTCACTGCTGCTACCTCTAATATTTCTTGCAATTCTCCTAGGTATGAATGAGATTAATCTTACCTAGGTGAGGCTGATGTCTAAAGAAAATAAAGCTGAGGCTTACTAAAATAAAAAGTCTCATGGAGCTCCTTCCACAGATAGCTCCATACCTGCTTTGTAGAGCTGAGTATATTTACAGTGCTTTTTATAGCACCTCATTTATGTCCTGATGCCACTTTACCTGAACTTCCAATTATTTTTGGAGTGCTCTCAATGATTATTGACATTAACCTAACTACTTATCATGTTGTAAAAAATAAGTCTTCTTTAAACACTTCTCTTTCTTGTGCTGTGCTGTAATGTACCTTGGTAGCTGGTGGATGAAACTCAGAAAAGAGTATCACGAAAGAACCCTCTGAATTTGCAATCTCTATGTATTTTCTGTCATACCAAGACTCCAGTCTTCTTTCCATAATGATTCCTACATAAGAAAGCAGTATTATTGTATCATTATTAATTAATTAATATTAAATCAATGTAAAGTATAGAATCATAGAAAGGTTTGTATTGGAAGGAATGTTAAAAACCCAACAGTTCAAACCCCCATACTGTAGGCAGGGCTGCCATCCACCAGATCAGGCTGCCTGGGGCTCCATCCAACCCAGCCTTGAACGGGAATGGGGCATCCATAATTTCTCTGACAGCCTATTTCAGTGCAAACCACACTCTGAACAATGAATTTTCCCCTAACTTCTAATCTAAATCTTTCTTCTACTTTAAAAACGTTCATCCCGTTATCATCATCAGACCATGCAAAAAGTCAGTCCCTATCTTTTTGGTAAGCATTTTCATAAGTACTTCTTAAAGTACTGGAAGGCCACAGTGAGGTCCCCACAGAGCCAACTCTTCTCCAGGGTGAACAAGCCTAACTCCCTCAGCCCTTTTCATAGGAGAGATGCTCCATCTATCTAATCATCTTTGTGACCCTCCTCTGGATCTGCTCCAAAAGCTTCAAGTCTTCCTTGTTCTGGGGCCCCATAAGGAGATATATTTTAAAATTATGTCCTATGGTTAACTATTTATGCTTATTTTAGTAACATATTAAGTTTAAAATTACTAAATTAATTCTTTAAGCTCAAGTTCTCTACTAAATAAGTTTCATTTATAATCTCTTCAATTGTAATACCGTAAAATTATTACAGATTATATCTTAGTACAGCATGTATTTTATTATGCCTACCTTCTTTCTTCCCTATCGTCTTTCATTTTTATATTCTTTTTGAATAAAATTTATGCAGCATATGTCCATTTGTAGATTTTTGGTTGTAAAGCATCTATGTGGGTATATTTTGCATATAACTGAAGTATGCTCTGAGGTGCTTTTGCCTGTCATTTTTTATTCCTAGGTTTCTGTACAATAGGTCTTAGAACATTCTAAAAAAGAAATGTGCCTTCATCTTTTTGGTTTTATTTTTCTTTTTTCTTTTTTTCTTTATTTTTTTACTGTTCTAATAAGAAAAGTGGATGTTTACAGTACCTTACTGAGAGCACAACCTTAGAAAGTGTCATGGTTTTATGTTTTTGTTTGTTGGGTTTCAGTATTCCACATCAGAACATCATGTAGTGCACAGGGCATTAAAGTGTTAATGCCCCAATTCCAGGTACCTATCCCTGTACATTACAGCAGTCACGGGATCTGGCCCTTCCGGGTGGGGGGGGTGCTGTCTTACTGCCTTGCAGCGGATGCTGGAGGGTGCTTTCCTAGCCGTTCCAAGCTTTTCAGGTTTGACTCGGTCCCGGGAACTCTTTCTCTCATCTTGTCTGATTTATTAATCTCAATTTCAATTAAATTGTATATATTGTGTTATCTTGTATTCTGGTATTATCGTAAAATAAGTTTTCCTCCATAGATTGTTGCCGCTGTTCTTTTCCTCCCTTCCTTCCTTCCTTCCCATTTTGTGGGACTGGGATGTGGGGGAAAGGGCAGAGGCCTATTGCCCCCTGTCACGGACGTAGATTGATCTAGTCAACTCCTCATCTAAATAACAGGTGTAAGCAGCCTCTTTGTAGAAGATAGTTTAAAGCAAGATAACAAATCTGTGAATCACTGATGGAGCCAAATTGCAGGGATAAACTAAATATGGGTAAATTCTCATAAAGAAAACTGTCTATTCTGGCATTAGCTACACTGCTTCTTACTAAGAAAATTAGGAAAAATAACAATCCATTATCACTATTGTAAATAGAAGTGGTATAAATCTTATGTTTTTTAAAGGTAAAGAAAAATGAAGTGAGATTAAAAAGAAATGTATCTAGGGAGAATATCCATGTGAATGAAATATGAAAATATGGCAATTCACTGACATCTTCACAAATGTCTTGGGTTTTTTTGTTTGTTTGTTTGTTTGTTTTTGTGTTTTTGTAGTAGTTGTCATTGTTGCTTGTTTTGTGGTGTTTTTCTTCTTCCCCTCCAGTCTTTGCAAAATGAGAAAATTCCATGAGTTCATTTAAAAAAAAAAAAAAAAAAATCAGAAGTTATCTCTTTTATAATAATTCAGTCAGTTAAAAGTAAATAGGAGACTGTAGAACTGCTGTGTTGATAAAAACACTTGGGATAGAAATGTCAGTGTCTAATAATAGGTGCTATATTACTTTAAAAAATCTATTAAAAATTTACTTACAATTTCTCAGAGGACTTATTCTGTACTTAGGGATTGATAATTGCAAATCAACGAGGGACTGAAAGCATGAAGCTCAAATAGTTGCGATTGTTGAAATTGTATTTGTTGCGTGTGTACAGACTATCATCCTCTGTGTTGTCTGTGCAATACGGAAAAGTACGTAGGCAATAACACACGCTTGATGAGTAGAGTAGATTTCTGTTACAGTACTGCTCACTTGACACTGCTGTAAACTACAGGATCTGGAAAGTGGTTTCTACTCACAAGCATTGGCTGACATACCAGGAGGCTGTGCTATCATTCAACAAGTCCTGGATACACTGGAAAGTTGGGTATGGAGGAACCTGATGAGGTTTAAAAAGAGTAAGTGTAAAGTCTTGCAAGTGGGGAGTAATGACTGTATGCATCAGCACAGGTTAGGGAATGACCTGCAGGAGAAAAACTCTGTGGAGGAGGACCAAGCTGTTCTGGTGGACAACAGGTTGGCCACAAGCCAGCAGTGTGCCTCAATGGCCAAGAAGGCCAATGGTATTCTGTGGTGCATTACAAAGAGCATGTCTGTTAATTTGAGGGAGATGATTCTCCCCCTCAGTTCTGCCCTGGTGAGGCTCTATTTCAGATATTGTGTCCAGTTCCAGGCTTCTCAGTTCAAAAAGACAGGGATCTTCTAGAAGGAATCCAAAGGAGGGTCACAATGATGATAAAGGAACTGGAGCATTCCTTGCATGAGGAAAGGCTGAGGGTCTGTTCAGCCTGGAGAAAAGAAGTCTGAGAGGGGGTCTTATTAACATTTATAAATATCTAAAAGGAGGTGGAAAGCAAATGGATGAGGCCAAGCTCTTCTCAGTGGTGAACAATAAGACAAGGAGTAACGGCCTAAAATTTGAACACACAAAGTTTCATACAAACATGTGTATGAACTTTACTGTAAGTGCGATGCATTGAAGCAGATTGCCCGGAGAGATTGTGGAGCCTCTCTTATGAAGATACTCGAGATCTGTCTGGATGCCTATGTGTGCAACCTATTGGGTACCAGCTTTAGTAGAAGTGTTGGACTTGATGATCTCTTCACAGAATCACAGAAACAGCAAGGTTGGAAAAGACCTACATGATCATTCAGTCCAACCATCCAACTATCACCAATAGTTCTCATTAAACAGTATCCCTCAACACAATATCCAAACGTTCCTTGGACTCCACCACCTCCCCGGGCAGCCCATTCTAGTGCCTGACTGCACTTTCAGAGAAGTAGTAGACCTCTTGAGGTCCCTTCCAATCCCTCTAATTCTGTGAGATTCGCAGCTGTGAACACAGACAATACAGAATAAAGCAGTTTTATTGTGTGGTTTGGGAATATTTTTATTTCCTCTCACACATTGTGTTCTGGCAGCATAGATAAGCCCTCATCAGGGACTAGAGTGCCATTTACCTAGATGTTGTACATGCTCAAAGGAAACATATTCCTTTTCCCAAAGAGTTAATTTAAACACTGGGAACCTTTAAGCTATTTTTGCTCAAGCTTCAAGAAAGCTTTAAAAAGGTATACTTTATTCACATTGTATGTAGTTAGGAAGCTAGTTCTGTAAAGTATGTTTGGAATAGGTGACTAATCCACGTGCAGTTATTCACTACTTCCATTTACTCATATTTAAAGCCAGTATTGTATTTACAGTGGTGTTTGCTCCTAATATATTATATTTTTTCAAGTTTATCATATCACATCAATTGTGATCCAATATTTCTTTCTGAAAAAAAAAACACAACCCAACACTTTTTTTGTCATATTGTAATTAAAATATTTAATTTTATTCCATCATTCGTTATTTGCTTCTAGAAGTTAACTACTCATGTTATGCAGCTGGTCAGCAGTCTTCTCCCTTTTCTTTTCCAGATGAAGACATGGGATTATTATTTTTGTAAGAATGGGAAAAAAAAAAATAAATAAGAAATTATATATGTAGACTACCTGATTGTAAATTACAAGATTCTCAACTTTTTAATGTATGACTAAAATATATTACTAGAAAAAAATAGAAGTTTTTAAAATCTGATATCTGCTTCTCACTACTTACTTTGTTTTCTAGATTAAACTATGCAGTCTCAGTTGTAAATTTAACTTAATTTTTTTATTATTATTTATTATTATTTTTTGTGCAAATGGGTGAGGCCAGGATCTTCTCAGTAATGCAAAGCAATAGGACAAGGCCTAAAACTTGAATACAGGAAGTTCCATCTGAACATGCAGAAGAACTACTTCATGGTAAGGTTGGGGTGACAGCACCAGAACAGGCTACCTGGAGAGGTTGTAAAGTCTCCTTCTATGGAGATATTTGACAACGGTCTGGATGCCACCAATGTGACCTATTCTAGGCTACATGCTTTAGTGGGATGATTAGGCTCGATGACTTCTCAAGGTCCCTTCCAACTCCTGCAATTCTGTGCTTCCATGATTCTCTTACTGTTTGATCTTTCTCTAGCAGCAATTTGTGTATTTGCACAGCCACTGCATTCTAAAAGGCACAAAAACAGTTTTAACAGCATATTTACAGAGTTTTTTTAAATATTATTATTTACATCTACTTCTATCTGAAATAATGATTTAACAGTCTCTTAAGCTCAGAAATGGAAATATTGGCTTACTATTAAGCACTGACAGTTTTCCAAACAACTTTAGGAGATGAAATTTTTCTTCCCTTTCTAACTTTTCTATTGCAACCTACTTTTCAGTGTTTTATGGTATGTTATGTTAAAAATGATTTATTTATTTTTTTATTCCTGCATTTCTTTTTAGTAGTTTTCAAATTCTTGCCTAAATATTTTGGATGAAAGATTGGTAGTGATAATTTCCTTTGCAATAAAGGTTCTCAGGAAACTGCTAAGAGTTTGTCACTTTTTTTTTTCCCCATTTAGAATTATTACGAATAAAATTTTATGTCTAAATTAGTAGTCATTTTCTTGTACTGCATCCAGAGGAGGGCCACAAAAATGATTCAAGGGATGGAATACCTCCCCTAAAAGCATAGGCTGAGAGCCTGGAGAAGAGAAGGCTCCAGGTGACCTGATACTGGTCTTTCAGTATCTAAAACGGGGCTCCAAGAAAGAAGGGGACAGAGTCTTAAGCAAAATATGTCGTGACAGATCAAGATGAAATGGTTTCAAACCAGGGTAGATTTAGGTTGGTTGTAAGGAAAAAGTCTTACAGTCAGGGTGGTCTTACAGAGAGGTGGTGGATGTCCCATCCCTGGAGACTTTCAGGGTCAGGCTGGATCAGACCCTGGGCAATCTCATTTAGCTGTGTATGTCCCTGCTCATTGCAGGGGAGATGGACTAGATGACCTTTAAGAGTCCCTTCCAACTCCAAGTTTTCTATGGTATTTATTAATATATATATATATATATGATTCCTTTGTATATAGAACATGGGGGGTTGATTTTAGAAGTGAAATATTTAATTATTGCCTTTTCTAATATTATCTAATTAATTTTTTCTGCCTTTGATGATTTTTAAGCTGCTGAACACAATACAATTAGTGAAAAAACAGTTTATTCTAATTCCATCAGCCTATTCCAACCTGTTATTTTCCTAAATCAGAATAGTAGATGAAAAAAAAGGAAAAAAAAATGTTATATCTGAAAAAAGTACCAAAAATACCTTAGTATAATATGGATTTTATTCTACAGGTGACAAAGAGATAAATAATTAGTATATAGAGAAGAAAAGATTAAATCTTTTTAAGGCTGGCAGCTTAGTTCCTAAAAATGAAATCGGTTTCCAGTTTAATTTGATTTCCTTTTATAAAATATATATAAATATTCTTACTTTATTCTAAATAATATTTTCAATATCTCTTATTGCTACTCACCTGTAATCACAATACAATAATTAAAGGTCACTATTTAGAGTTATATGTTGTAGTGAAATATCATGAATGAAATATTATCCCCATAGGTTATATGAGGCCACTGACTAAATTTTCTTCCTGTGGCAGAATAACCTTTGGCTGTACAATTTATCTTCTTTAACAGATAGAAGCAAAGACAGTGTGATCAATAAGACAGTGCATCTTTTCAAAAACTGTTTTCTTGAAAGTGCAAAAAGAAGAACTCTCAGTGTTGAACAAAGCTCTGCACCACCAAGTAGAAGTTGTGTTAGATGTATATAAAAAATTTGTTTCCAAGTGACAAGTTGAGTGCACGGCAGTTTGTTACAGTCAGTTTATACCTGTCACTTGTTGAAGTTATTTGAGATTCTGAAAATTCTCATAGAAAATGTCCAAAAGCTACAGTAATTCCTACAAAATATTAGTCTCTGAATTGCAGTCCTTGATTACTCTACAAAAAGTCTTCCTTGCTTACAATAAGTTCTTTCTGAGTTAGGAGTGAAGGTATAAAGATTTAAAACATAGAGAAATATATTAATGCACTTTGTGTCTGCTTGGACAATCCTGCTCTCTGAAGAGATATAGAAGAAAATTGGGAATTCTAATAAACAAGAATTATTAATTGGTATACTTTTTTTCATTTCTAGCCTAAAATGTAACTGCAAATTTAAAAGTACCTTTAGGGAGTAAAGCTCTTGACTGAAATGATTAAATTCAACTGTTGCTGGTCAAACTAGACTTAATAAGAAATGCTAAATGTTATCCTTTAGAATGAATGTAGTAATTTCTCTTTGAGAAAATTGCTGTTAGAAGGTCAAATAAGGCATCTTTTTTGTTTCCATCTCACCTTGATAGTTGTGCTGGAATTATTCTTTTTTTTTTTTTCTTTTTTTTCTGTGGTGCTTCTTTACATCTGTCTCACTACACAGGAAGTAAAATCTGGCCTTATTCCCAGATATAATATAAATAGTTCAAGAACCAAACCATTTTTCTTCCATTAACTTTGACATATTCGTTATCAATAGATTGTACAGAAGGAATTAAAAAAAAATCCACTCCGTGTACAAACAAAACTACTCCTCAACATCTAGAAAAGTCTAGGACATAACACCATACCTGTTGCTTACACTGATCCAACATGGTAGATGTAGCCTCTTAGGAATGAAAACAGATGAGACAACAGAGTTAGAATCCTGGCAACTGACTTTGCTTTCCAGATGGGGAATTTATTTTCAGCAAACATCAGAACAACTTCTGCACTGTAGAACCTGAAACATGAAAACATGAAGGTATCTCTCTCCTCATTTGCTTTTATGCAGTTACCTCCAAGTGACTTTTTTTTTTTTTTTTTTTTAAGGAAGGAGGTAGTGATACAACAAGGGAGAATGAATTTAAACTGACAGAGGGAAGGTTTAGGTTAGATGTTAGGAGGAAATTCTTCACTCAGAGTGTGATGAGGTACATGCACAGGCTCCCCAGTGAATTTGTGGATGCCCCCTCGCTGGAAGATTTCAAGGTCAGGCTTGATGGGTTCCTGGACAGTCTGATCTAGTGGTTTGGCAGTCCTGCCCATCAGGGAGGTTGGAACTATATCGTTTTTGAGGTCCCTTCCAACCCAAACCATTCTATGATCCTATGACCCAAAAGTATTTCCTTGGAGAGCATGATGAGAGTCAAAACCAGCATGTTCATAATGTATAAGCAGACAGAAATGCATAATTTCAGCCCTGACTACTTTGTTTTATAAAATTATGCTAGTACTGAAATTCTTTTCTGAGAGATTTAAAATAAATGCAGAGATTAAATAAAATACCTCAGATAGGTTGCTTATGTTTCTATTTTATTTTTATACCAAACATATTTCTGTAGAAAAACATATTCCACAGGAAAATTAGTTCATTAAGAATTAAAGCATACTATGACCATTAGCTGTGACCATTAGTTTCCCAGCTATCACTTTACCCATCAATATCCATATCTTCAGTGCTGTCTAGTCCCATTTATTTCTTTACCATGGATTACAAGTTTCTGTTTGTTCTCATCTGCAACACAATTTTATGTATTTTGTAGTCAGTTAAACTAATTTAACATATTCATTTAAGAAAAAGTGAAAAAATTCCACCATCTATTCTACATAAAGTATTTTGATTTCTTTATCTTTCCCTCTATGTATTCTCATGACAGTTCTTCACAGTAAATATTTTTGGTTGTCTTCAGGACTTCAGACTTCAGGTCTTTCCAAGCAGGACAAATAATAAATAATATAGGAGTTAATCTGTTTTTGTTTTATTTTCCCCCAAAATGGTTTCAGTATCTTTATTAATACATGAAGACTTAGAGGAATTTTCAAATGCAGTGTATCAAGTATGTGTAAGCATAACATGGACCCCTGTAGGGAGGGGCAGAGGGGACTCCTGTGTCTTTCTTAGATGTGTATTGAATTCCCTCATTACGACACTCAAGTGAATGCTTCTCAAACCCTGTGACTGTTAAATTATTCACAGAAAATGAATTACTTCTTCATCAGTGAGAAACACAGTTTAAGCAGGCAGGACATTGCCTTAGTTTTCAGTTGCTATCACTATTTTTAAATGACATAATCTGTCATCAAAAGTATATTTATGTTTGTTATTTCAACAGCTACCAGCTTTGCTTTATACTTTTCTGCATGCAAAAAGTACTAAGAGTACTTACCTCATCTTAGTTAACTCCACCTTGCTTGAGACGCTCCTTTTCTACAATCTACATCAATGCCATTATACAAGCACAGCAGGAGAAAGCCACAAATCTAGTGAAATTAAATCACTCACCATAGAAACATCTTGAACAATAGCATGAGAATTTGGAACCAACCAATCACGTTTAGGCACATGGAAGAAGGAAAAAAAAAAAAAAAAGTTGCAACAAAGATAAGTGTATGGCAGAAGCAAATAATACAGAAAGGGGAAAAAAAAAGATATGAGCTTCAAAAAGGATTTATCCTTTACCGAATCATTTTACTATTATTCCCACCCCTGTATCTCTTTCAAGTAGTTTCAAAATATCACCATTATTTCTTGAAGGAGAAAAAATACAAAGTGACTCACCTTTTGCAAGTGTTGTATACTTAGAGAACGATCTAGGCATATGCCAAGCATCTTTAAAGATTTACACCATCTATAAGAAAACTGAGCATGTCAGGATCAATTCCCTACTCTTACCGTAATATGAATCAAAATTTGTATTGCAATCAGTGGTTCAAGGGTGTGGAAGATTATAGATGTGTGTTATTTTTTCTTGTTTCCCAAAAAGAACAAGAAGTTGTATCTCCTTCACCTTCTAAGAGGAGAATACTACACTGAGCTGTAAAACTAATACATGTATGAAAAACAAACAAACAAACAGAAAAGAGTTTAGCTTTTGCAGATACTGTTGTGTTAGCTTTAAAAAACATCATAAATCTAAATTCAGAATGGTAGAGGAATGATCTTAAGAACAAAAGCAGGCATTAAATCTATAAAGTATTCTCTTTGAAATAAATTGCTAAATTTCAAAGTTCCAAGCTTGAAGCTACAGTAAAGCCATTTAATGTCTACTTACATAAATAAGCAAATAAAATATAGAAGTTTTTGGCCAGTGATGCGCATTAAAGACCAGATTCTACCAGGCTTTTTTACAATGACTAGCATTTTACTTTTCCCATAATTCTACTGATCTCACTAGGATAATTTCAAAGGAAGAAACAAGTCAACGCAAGTAGGTTGGCAGAGTTTCCCTCTAAATTCTCATCTCCCTTACAGCTAGTCTCTGCAGGTCAGTACTATACTCCGCCAAATGTCTGAATTTATAATTTGTAAAATTCCACCTTGCTTATTTCTCAAATCAGCAAATACTGTGAACAGTAATTTACTGTATGTATTTCTAATTGTAAAATTATATCCTTTTGGAAGGTGTCCACTAATATGAAAAATTATAGCTATCTTTTTGTAATCTTCAACCCAGCAAAGGGAAGGACTGAGAGACAAATATTTCACATAATTTATAAGCACAAGTAGTTCATAATTTTTTTTTTTTTAATAAAAATGGTAGCAAAAAATTTAAATCACCTGCAAGAGCTTATTTCAATTTTAAAGCTCTCAGAAACAGAGGTCTTCAACACCACATGTGAGCAATGAGTATATTCCTAGGCTAAATACATATGTATGAATGTTGTCTAATATCAATGAGTTCATTTCTAAGAGAGTTTTTAATAGATTTTAATAGTAGTTTAATAGAATTTGGAAGTCAATGTGCAGCCATTTACATGAACAACCCTCTAGCTAATACTCCTGTAATGAAGGTAGGCATTTTTTCAGCATTATGTATATAAAATCTGTTTTTAATATCTGTTGTATTTTGTTGTTGTCTATTGCCAAAGGCTTATCTCTTCTACACAGTTTGTATTGTATCAATATTCTTTTGCTAATGTCAAATCACTTAAGAAAACACTGAAACACATGTAATGTTCATGCAAGAATAAATTAAATATTAAATGGTTCAGTGTCCTGACCTTTCAGATTAAAATGCAGGACAATAAGCACACTTTGTAAAACATGGAGGATAATGGCTCTGTACATTGTTAGAAACACTATTTCTTATCCCAATTCACTGCAGGAGAGTTGGACTAGATGTTTATGAGTTCCTTCCAACTCAACATACTCTAGGAGTATTAGCGAGACAGAAAGTTATTCCTAAATGTGCCAAACCTTCCTTCTTAAATAGTTTTCTAACAATCAGATCCTTTTATATGTGTATATTTATAAATATATATGCATTAAATTCTCTACATATAAATAATTAAAAATTAAAATGAAAATGTCCAGTGGGAGTGGTAGACATAATCACAGATTTCTTGTTTTACTCCCCCCTAATAAGAAGTTATTTTACAGAATCAGAATCACAGAATGGCCAGGGTTGGAAGGGACCTCAAGGATCATGACTCTCCAACCCCCCTGCCACAGGCAGGGCCACAAACCTCCCCATTTAATACTGTACCCAGGGCCCCATCCAAGCTGGTCATGAACACCTTCTTGAACAGGGATGGGACATCCACAACCTCTCTGGGCAGCCTGTTCCAGTACCTCACCAATCTCATAGAAAAGAACTTCCCCTTGTCATACAACCAAAGTCTTCCCTCCCTCAACTTAAAATCTTTTCCCCTTGTCCTGCCATCATCTACACTTTCAAACAATTGGTTCCCCTCCTGCTTTTAGGCTCCCTTTAGGTATTGAAAGGCTGCAGTGAGGTCACTCCATAGCCTCCTCTTCTCCAGGCTGAACAAACCCAGATCCCTCAGCCTGTCTTCATAGAGGAGGTGATCCAGTCCCCTGCTCATCTTCGTGGCTCTCCTCTGGACCACTTCCAACAGCTCTCTGTCTTTCTTGTACTGGGGGCTCCACACCTGCACACAGTACTCCAGATGGGGCCTCAGAGGAGCAGAGTAGAGTGGGACAATCACTTCCCTGTCCCTGCTGGCCACCCCTCTTCTGATGGAGCCCAGGATACTATTTGCCTCCCGAGTCTCAAGGGCACATTGCTGGCTCATGTTAAGTTTTTCATCCATCAAGACCCCCAGGTCCTTCCCCACAGGGCTGCTCTCAAGGACCACTCCTTCCAGTCTGTAGGGATGGCTGAGATTCCTCCAGCCCAAGTCCAAAACTCTGCACTTTGCCGTGCTGAACCTCATCAGTTTCACCTGGGCCCACTTTTCAAGCCTGTTGAGGTCCCTCTGAATGGCATCCCTTCCTTCCACTTCCACACCACTCAGCATGGTGTCATCAGCAAACTTGCTCAGGATGCACTCGATTCCATCATTGATGTCATTGATAAAGATTTTAAAGAGCACCGGTCCCAAGACGGACTCCTGGGGGTGCCACTCGTTACTGGCCTCCACCTGGACATAGAGACATTGATGACCACCCTCTGTATGCAGCCTTTCAACCAGTTTCTTATCCATCGAGTGATCCACCCATCAAATCTACATCCCTCCAATTTGGAGATAAGGATGTGGTGGGGGACCATGTCAAAGGCCTTGCTCAAGTCCAGGTAATGGACATCAGTTGCCTTTCCCTTGTCCACCAATGCCTTCACTGCATTATAGAAGGCCACCAGATTGGTCAATCATGACCTTCCCCTGGTGAAGTCGTGCTGGCTGTCACAGATCACACATTCATTCCTCATTTGATCAAGCATATCATCCAGGATGATCTGTTCCATGATTGTCCCAGGTACAGAGGTGAGACTCACTGGCCTGTAGTTCCCGGGGTCCTCCTTGCTCCCTTTCTTGTAAATAGGAATGATGTGACCCTTCCTCCTGTCATCCAGGACTGACAGCAATGACTTTTCAAATATGATGGAGAGCAGTTCAGCAACCACCTCAGCCAGCTCCTTCAGAACCCTGGGATGCACGCCATCCGGCCCCATAGTCTTGTACATATTCAGTCTCATGAGGCAGTCTCGTACTTTCTCCGCCCTTACAGCGGGGTTGGATTTACCACCCCAGTCCCCACCTAGAGGTTTAGGGATGCAGGGCTCAGGGACATGAGAAGTACTGGTATCCTGGCCGCCAGTGAAGACCAAGGCAAAGAACTCATTCAGTACCTCAGCCTTCTCTTTGTTCGTTGAAGCAAGTTCTCCTTTTACATTTACCAAAGGAGGTACACTCACTTTGACCTGTCTCTTCTGGCCAATGTACCTGTAGAACTTCTTCCTATTGTTTTTCACATCCCTCACCAAGTTCAGTTCAGCCTGCACCTTGGCTTTCCTGATTCCACATCTGCAAGTCCAGATGACATCCCTGTATTCGTCCCAAGTGACATGCCCTTGTTTCCAGAGCTTGTAAGCACTTTTCTTCACCCTCAGCATGCTCAGCATGTCCTTACTGAGCCAGGCGGTTTCCCAGTTTTCCCGGTTTCTCCTGTTTTTTTTTTTTTTCAAAGTGGCACATACGTCTACATGACTAATAGTTCATTTTATATAGAAGACATGGAAATATAAAAATACTGTGGGTAAGAATTACATATAAATTTTAATTGCACATAAGAAAATCAGTAATTATATTAGTATTGTATTTTTTCTTTCCTCCAATACTCTGCTTATTAGTTCTTGTATTCTAAAGATATATTTGGATATCCCAGTCTTCGTAACTTCCCAACTTCCATTAGGTTAAGTACAGCCAGAACTGATCCTGATTCTGTAATGGTGGATAATGCATTTAAAGATCATTTGTATGACAGTTGCTTATATACTGGGAATGACCGAAAGCCCAGTAAATAAAAAAGATTATTATTGCTGGTCTTATTGACTCTTAGATCTGATACAAGACATATCTAAAATATTTCTGGTTCTATAAAGGGTCAAAATACATATCTCATTGTGGCACCATTAATTTTATTTGAAACATCTTTATTTTGTCTAAAATATGAAATTATGGCTTGCCTAAAAATATTTTTTTTTTAAAGAAAACATATTAAAACCAATATTTTTTAATTGTCTGCCCTACATTTGGACATCTTTTATTAAGCAGGCTGAGTGGCCAGTGTCAATAGGCAGCACTTTAAAATCTATTTCTTTCTGACTCAGAATAGTTTCTTCCACCCCTGGGGACACTACTTGTGTCTGGCAAGAACATTTCAATCTGACAGTTCCTGACTTTCATCTGGGAGGGAATAAAGGCAGAACTAATGGATGTGAATGAGTTTAAAATCTAGAGAACTTATCAATCACAGAAAGGAACATCTTTTTAGGAAGCAAATAGAAGTACTTTGGCAAACAAGAAAAAAATCCAATATGTATTTTTTTCAGACACCGATAACTACTATCAGTTTTCTTGATATTCTGAGCTCATAGCACTCTTGTCAGCACTGATTATTACATGAAATTCTTCATGCACTGCATGAAATGCATCATATACAGCATTCCAGACATTTTGAGGTCCCAGTTTAGTTTTTTAACAATAAAATGTTGTGAGCTTTTTTTTTTTTCCCCAATCAATATGAGGTTGTTTCAATAACAGCTGAATAAAATTGAACGAAACTCTTGGATCTGAACCAAAAAATTCAATTATACTTGCACAGTTTTTGTACAGCTAATCTATTATTGTTCAGCTGGGTGAGAGTCCATGAACATATTTGAAAACTTGCGTATTTGCCATGATAAGGAATATGGCATCACATTGCTTTGCTTAAGCAGTACATTGCCTATTCCACAGAATTTACAGGAATGAAGTAAAAGGAGAATACTGTACTACTACCACAAGATTTATTACCCAAATTGTTTATTTTTTCATTTGGCTGAACAGGTATTAAATACAAATATTAACAGAAGTAAAAGTTGTGATAGCTTGGAGAACAAGATAGATTATTTTTCACCTTCCTGACTATGTATAAAATATTGAAAACTTTCTCAAGCCAGACTTCAGATTTCCTTATAAAATTAAGGGAAAAGAAAGGTTTAAAATGAAAAGCCTAAAAAGTAAGAATCAGTAAGTGTCAATTGTTTACAGCTACAATTAGCTTAATTTCCAAACTAAATAACTTTGAACTATAAAACTTCACATTTTCAATAAAAATGTCAAAGTAAAGCATTCTGATAATTCTCAAAGCTTATTTCCCTAATGTTTGGAATTGACAGAAATAATGAAAAGTAGTACTGGCGAATCAGCATTGTCAGTGACAAATATGTGATGAAAACATCTCAGGCTCTCTAATATTCATTGATTTATTATCTCTGCATGCTATGAAATTGAGCTGGCAAGATCCTTTATCTGTTTTTGCAAGGCTTGACTGTTTACTACAGGAAGTACTTTCTGAAACCTAAGAGAAAAATGACTTCTCTCAGGCTTGAAATTTCATTTTCCTTTAAAATCCCTTAACATGGCTAAATTCACTGTTGGAGTTTTATTTAAAGTGGTCAGGATTACATAGCAAATTAATTAATTGCCAACTATTTGCCAGTCCGTTATGTTTATCAGCACTTACTACACATACACAAATATTTGTCTCATGTTAAAAAAAGAGTTACTTTATCCCACTTGAGGCAATAAATACAGCTTTATTTATATGCCTCTACTCTCTTTAACACATTGTTGGTGCCCTCCATTTCCTCACCAGCATGAAGTTCACCACAGAGGGTGCAGGTTTCCACAGCAGCTCACTCCCACTGCTTTTTACCTGCAGCTTTCTTTGCTCCTAATAGAATGCAGTTCTCATCAGCTCAGCTGTTTTCTTTTTCTACATACGTAGTTCTCATGGCTGTCTTCAGCACTACGGAAACAAGATTAGCACACTCTTTTAACAACATTGTATCTGATTACAACACATAATCAACTCAAAAGAAGGGCTATCTAGGCAAGTTAATATTCAGGTGAACTCCAAGGTACCTGGCTGATCCTGCCTAGGTAATCAGTGAAGAAAAAGAGGTTTTTCGTTACCAGAAATAAGAGAACTCCTGGGTGCTGTAGCTGAAAGTGACTGGTTTTTGACAGTATGCAAGACAAGGAGTAAGCAGATATCAAAGTTACAGTCTCGCTACCCCATGCAACAGCTAGAAGTATAATGAGCCTGTGCACAGTTTACTCAGACCTGGCTTGAACAGAGTGTGTTTTTGTCTTCCCATCATGTTGTCAACTTCTAATCTCTCTTAAAAATCTTCCTAGGGGTGAGGAGGGAAGGGCCAGGAAGACAAGGCCAAGCCCAAATTCATAGCACGTCTTCTGTGGCCTTCCTTCTATTCTTTAAGCTTGAGTTGACTACTTCTGAATATTTTTCCTACCAGCAGTTCTGTGGTTCTGAATCCAGTACCTACACATGTATGGAGTAACAAGATGTAGTCTATGTATTGTTACTGTATTCTACTTCTTGTTTTTTTTCCCTATGGTGCTACCTACCCTGTCCTGAAAGCTGTGTTACAAATGAACAAAAGGTACATAAGTCAGAAGACAAAAAAGTCTGAAAAATTGCTGTTTGTTTATTTCATAAATTAATAAACAAATAGATTGTTAGATAGATAACCTGCATATATATATATATATTTCTTCTGTCAGTGGAAATGTTTCCTGAAAAATTATTTTTTCCACCTTCTTTCCTAAAAATCCTTTAATAATTTAAGGGTGAAAGTCGTGTGTTTCTTGTTTTTGTTTCTGTTGTTGTTGCTGTTATTTTTACTTTCCCCTCACAGTTTTCTAAACAACAATTTCTATCTTCCTCAGAATAACCCTGGAAGTGAAATCCATCCCCATCTTTTTTTTTTTTTCTTTTTTTTTTTCCTTTCCCCACCACCTTTAACTAAGACTCCCAAAAGATGGATAATTTCTACTCCTGCTGAATGGATTAGTTAGAGGAACAATAGTCTCACTGAGATCAGTGGGACTTCATGCTGGGGAGAAAAGATAGGGAGAGAAACAGATGCATACACATACATACATGCATGCAAGTGCACAACAGTCTTTATATAAATAAGAACAGTACCATGCATTTTTAAAGTATACTCAGAAATCACTGAGCACATTGTCTAGAAAGGTCAGAATGTCAATTTTCTTATCAATTAAGCTGGGTTTTGTGGTGAAAGTCTTACTGTTCCTGTTATCTACAGGCTATTGGTCAGTAAGTGATACCAGCTGATCTCCAGAATTCACACCTGGCAAATGTTACTGTCAGGATTTTCCGTGTACCCTCAGGCTTATTACTGACCTTTACTGTTTAACCCATTAATCTAAATGTATCTGACAGACAGCACTAGAAACATTACAAGCCAATTCTCTGATTAAGGAAAATATTAGTCACTTTCACTTATTTGAGAGATTTAATTGAAGCATACGGTAATTAATATCCATTAAAACAATCCAGACTAACCTTTGCTTTTAGGCCTGGGTCTTATAATCTTTTCTGCCATTAGGCAAACTCCAGGATTTAAGATTTCCCTAAACAAGACACCCTGGTTGAAAGACAGTTAGGAGGTTGTGGACAAATTTTACCCCTCTAATTTTAAGGTCATGTTTATCCATCTTCTGTGCCCCTCAGAAAATGCTATTTCAAGAGCATAAATTGAGAATTGTTTGAAATTCTAAGTGAATCAATAAGGTCCTAAAATGTGTCTGGCAGAAAATATGTCACCTACAGGCAGTTTTTGTAAAGAATATGTTCATGCTGAATCTCTTCTTTTCACAGGAAGTAAACTTCTATTTCTCACTTCTTCCTCTAAAAAGCTAATATATTGCAAAGTATGTTGAATTTGAATAGAAGTTGCACTCAGTGTGCCTTGTGGGTCCCTTCTAACTCAGGATACCATATAATTTATGACTTTATGAATGAAAAATCTTGATTGTCAGTATTGAAACATTTTGAAATATGGTAAATGAAAGTGTTAAGTTTTGCGAAATTAATGAGACCTCTCCTTAAAACAATAGGATTGACAACAAACTCATCACACTATTTCAAATTACATGCTGCAAGTAACGTACCATCAAAGTATACAAATATATTTATTCCACAGAAAATGTTTCTTTCTATACAATCTACTATTCTATATACAACTGTTCTAAGGATCTTGTTTTAGGAATTTTTAAATGTGAGGAAATTGAATTCTATACATTGGGGTATTTGCAAACAGCATTTTACTCCTTTATAGAGTGTTAGCACAAAAGTCAGAAAGCAAAGTTCCCTGTGAACCAGTTAAACTGTGCTGTATTTCAGGCAAATACTTTTGCTGTAATAGAGATTATTTTCCCCTGATGATTCTGCCTCAGTCTGTATGACAGTAATACGGCATTCCTAAAACTAAAATAGCATATTCCACACTTTCCTCCCAACCCCTCCCTCACACCTCACTCCTCCCCTCCCTCCCCCTCCCAAAAAAAACAACAACAACAAACACATGTTTTTAATAACACAGTCCATCTAAAATAGCAATAACATTTTCTATTACTACTTGGGGCTCTGCTTTAAAGACTTAATTCTAATTCTCATGGATAGGTCAAAAGCAGTGCAATGTGTAATATAATTTAGGATTTAGGAAGTAGAGTGGCGATTACTGAATGAAAACCTCCTTTAAGGAGAGAAAACCTCTTTACTTTCACATTTTTTGTAACTGAAACCAGTGAAATTCAATGTAAAAAAAAGTATATATATTAATATTACACCAAGCTGGTTAACATACAGTATAAATTTTAAATGGCAAGTGGATTTTACTTGTTTCCCTGAAAAACATGAATGTGTGTATACACATATGAATATATACATTCTGATTCTACCAAAATAAAAAATACTTATTTCCTGTGAATTTTATAATCATTTATATTCTTCATCTTCTGCCCACTGTTGAGGACAATTATGTAGCAGCTAACCTTTCATGTTTTATCCAAAAAAAAAAAAAAAAAAAAAAAAAAACTATTGAGGGATTAATCTTTTCACAATCGCAGAGATTTTGAATATGTTTTTAAACTCTTCACTATTAAGAAGTACTGAATCTGCTGAGTTTTTGCTGTTCCTATTGTAGTGTTGTTTTTTCAACTGTAACAAACTTGAGTTTCAATATTTAGTACTTCAGTAATTGCTAACTTAGCATGCTGTGGATTGGAGTGAAGAAGGATGTGCACCTTAGATGCAAAATATTTGGCACTTTTTTCTAATTATTACATCCTTGTTTTCTACAGATGTTAATGTGATGACGTGGAAAATAAGTATAGAAATGTCAGGAAGAGATATTCCAATTTGCAGATATGCTTTGGCACAGTTAAATGAGAGGATCGTGATGCATAGAAATCACTATACAGAATGTGAATTGCTTGTACTAAATTACAGTGTTAAATGCTAACAAGAACATGTAGCATTGCAAAACAATTCACAAATTCTTGGATATATGATAACTATGTTGCTACTGGGAAAATATGCCAGACTAACATTACTAACTTATATAACTTAAGAGAAAAAGTATGTGATGGCAAACTAGATAATCCTTTTTTCTCCTACTGTTTTGATCTCTTCACACTGAATTTTTACCGTAAGTGGTAAAGTTTCCATCTCTCTCCAGATGATGCTTCCAGTCATTCCCCAGACTGGAAGGCTCTCACAGAGTTTCTGGTAGTTGTTTAATGTGCACGTACTCTCTTCTTATCTATCACAACCAGACAGTCTACAGAAACAATGAATGTGGACCCTTTGGAAGTGGATTTACAGAGCAGAACAGTTAGTGTTCTGCTAACAGGACCTGATGACCATAGCGGGTGCAATATAAATTGTTTTTACTTCAGCGTAGTCCCCATCTGGCCCCATAGGTCCAAACACTCACATGCATCTGGGGTGAACTACCTGAGCTCCCCAGCTCATACACCTCTGTTTCAAAGGAAGCAAATGCAGTTTCTGCACCTTGAGATCATTCTGTGACATGATTCCACATGAGCTGGGGCAAACAAAAAAGTTACTTTAAAAAAAGTGTTCTTGACACAAGCTAAAATGTTTATGACACTTATATCTGCTAGAGAATGTGGATATGCACCATTTGTATTGAAAACTGCTACTTTATTTCAGAAATAAATTCTGTAATTTACATAAGTATATGAATGCCTTCTAACTGAAACAATAATTCCATGGGAGAAAGTAAAGTTTTGTAACATTGCTTGCTGGTGGTAGGTATTTGTTTAAATTTGGTCCAAAAAAACTATTTCCAGTTTATGACAAACATTTTATTACAGACCTAAGCTTCAAAGCTGTTTCACAAAGCCAGTTGTTATTAATAATAAAGCATCTCCGGTAAAAGTGGCTATTGATAATCATTATTCAGTAACTACAATATAAAATGGTTCCAGCTACTGCACTGAAAATATCTCAGCTTCAGTATTTTACATGCAGAACAAATTTATCACTTAATTCTTCTTTCCAGAAAGACTAATTAATATTAAATCTTTTGAATTTCTGTAGATAAAACTGGCATCTGAGAAACTAGTATGGTATCAATGTGCTTTAAAATAAATCTATGATAGAGATTAGTATCTTTTGTGTAATACTGTATGCATTGCATTTTGTAACATTTATTATACAAATTGAAGTGAATAACAATATGCAGTTTAACATCCTATGAATATTTTTTAGAATTCTCCAACAGTATTTAATATGCTAACCAACTTCACTGAAAGGCATACAGATGTGGAAAGAATCTGTCTAGGGACTTTAATTATCACCTTGTCAAATTCAAATTATTATCTTGCAAGTTAATTTCCATAAAGTATCCTCTTTGCTGTTGGATGATTTAACATGTGTCTGCTTTTTCTTATCTTATTTGTATCTGTCTGGAGGCTCTAAACCTTTCAAAGTAGGCAAGCTCTTCATCAGATCATGATGTTTACCATAACTGATTTTGTCAAATATATTTTTACAAACACTCAGTTTTGCCAGAGATGGGTCTGTAAAATGAGAAGAAAAACTGGCATACACCACCAATAATGTTACATAAATCAGAATAAGCCTTCAACCATTTCTAAACAAGTTCAGCTTACAGTGAAGAATCAAAGAGCCTGGGAAATGATTTACCTGACAAAAAAATCTGGAGAGAGTCATTCTTGGATGGTAAATCATTTGAAGTTTCAAGACGCCCAGAGTAATTTCAGGTTGTGAATTGTGTGGATATGATTTTCTGTGCTTGTGTGTGTCATGACAGGGGGGAAAGTATCCTATGAATATTTAACAACCGTGTTTATTTTACTTGTTCAAAACAGTGTAGCCATCATGCAGATAGAGCAAGACAGAAGAAGAATGTCTCATTGGATAAGGCTTACCCTCTGCACAATGGCAAGATTTAGATTTAAAACAAACAGATAAAAACTTATCAATAGCTAGCAGGGGAAAAAAAAAAAAAAAAAGACTGATATGTTTTCAAAAAGATGAAATAATATCAGATATGTGAAATTTTTTTTTAAAAAAAAAGGTGGTAGAGGAGGACAATCATAGAGTCACAGAATCATAGAATGGTTTAGGTTGGAAGGGATACTTAAGATCACCTAGTTCCAACCCCCTGCTATAGGCAGGGACACCTTCCACTAGATCAGGTTGCTCAAAGCCCCATCTAGTCTGCCCTTGAATGCTTCCAGGGAGGGGGTATTTACAACCTCTCTGGGCAGCCTGTTCCAGGGTCTAATCACACTCACAGTAAAGAATTTCTTCCTAGTATCTAGTCTAAATGTACCCTTTTCCTGTTTAAAGCCATTTTCCCTTGCCTTTAAAAAATAATCCCTTCCCAGCTTTCCTGTAAGTCCTCTTCAGGTACATGGAAGACTGAATGTCATGCAACCATCCTTCCAACGTTGCAAGTCTTCATTATATACAAACAGTTTCCCTGACATGTGATATAACGGATATAGAGTTGCATGTTTTAAATACAGGTCAGACACAGATCATTATCCTCATAATATATATTGTATGGAAGAAGGTCTGGGAGCCAACAATATAATTCAGAAGCTGCAATCATACTGAGATGATTATGTCATTACATCATGACACCTGGCAGACAAATAAATGTCCAAGACAGAATGATTTTGGAGCTTTGATCACAAGGTGAACACCTATTTATAATCAGAGTGTTCATGAACAAAAGAGGAGGAATAGTTAAAATAGTGTTGTGGTTTAACCCAGCAGGCAGCTAAGAACTACACAGCCAATTCACTCACTCCCCCTCAGTGAGACAGGGCAGCAAATCCCAGAAAAAAAAAAAAAAAAAAAAAAAACCCAAAAAACTCATAGGTTTAGATAAAGACAGTCTAAAAGCACAGGAAAGGAGGTGAAATAACTATAACTATAATAATAATAATAAAATGCACAGAATGGGTGATTTAAAATGCAACTGCTCACCACAAGCCCACCCATGCCCAATCAATCCTTCAGCAGCAGCAGGCTCCCTACTCAACTCCCCCATTTTTATTTTTCAACATGATACCGTATGGTATGGGTATCCTTAGGGCAGTTTGGGTGTTATTGAGTCTTTTTCCAGATGCTTTTGTTCCTATGCCAACCTCAAAAACAGGATAGTATGAGAAGATAAAAAGTCCTTGACTTAGTATAAGCACTGTTCAGCAACAGATGAAACACTGGTGTGCAATCAACATTATTTTCATCCTAAATCCCAAACACTCCACCTACTCAGATGAAAATTAAATTTATTCCAGTGAAAACCAGGACAAAATCCAGAAAATCCATTAATCTAGTTCTCCCTTGGGGAAAAAAAAAAAAAAAAAAAAAAAAAAATTAAAGCACAGAAAGCAATCAATTCAAACAATGCCCAACAATGCCCATCAATCACAACAGTTTGTTTGAGATACAAATAAATTTTAAATATCTTATCCACAAAATTAGTCTTCCCAAAGATAATATGTAACTGTCAAATGATACAATGACTACACTACATGAACTCTCTTTTGGGACATCTATTTTATCTGTTGAACAGATAGTATTTCTTCATATCTGTTGTGTATTCACCGAGGTTGAAAGAAAGTTTCTCTATATAAAAGGAGACAGGATGTTGTGGCATTGGATACACGCAACACAATACTAGGAAAAAGAAAAGATATTAAATAATAAAGGAGATGAAAAAAATATATACATATAAAGCATGAACTCCTTTCTTTTAGTCCTAAAAAAATATTTATTATAAACTACAATATTTTTTGCAACCGATTCAGGAAGATAAAAGTTAAATAAATTAATCAACTGTGAATGCTTATATAAGTGCAAAGAGCATATTTTGGTGAATGGTACTTTCATGGAATACACTGGAGATACAGAGGTACAATACTTAATCTATTCTTCAACTACATGTAAGGAAAAATTTTGACCCCTATTTCCTTCTCTTCTCAGTGTGATAAGTGAATCATTGATTTCTGCCAACTGAAAAGCGTTCAAGCATACAAAACAAGTAGCAGACCTCCCCATACAATAATTCCTGTTAATTCTCTCCTCAGGGTTTATTCTGCAAGGGTAACATTGATTTTAACATGTTTAGGTGGATTTTCCAAAATGATACCTTTCTAATAACCTTTTCTACTCAAAACACTTAGGTAAGAAAAAAACAAACAAACAAGAAACTCACAAGTTTTGTGTTTCCCAGAAACTATCCTAGTTAAATAAAGAGAATAGAAAATTAAAAAATAAAAATAATAAATTGGGAGATGTGGGGGATGAAGCATGAGAACTATGAAACTGTCATAATTGTTTTAGAAAGAAGTGTTGAAGTTCAGACCTCAGCTCTGGTGCTAAATGTGGTTAGTACCACCCAAAAGTCTCATCATCTGCATTTTACACTGCCTATAATTAATCAAATTATGGATTACACATTCATAACTTCTGCGGCCTTCAGTGGGAATGTGCAGCAGATGAAATGACCTGAACATTTCAGCACCATCTCCTCTTCTATTCTTCTCTCCCTACCATGCTATCAGCTATAATATTACGAAGATGGTTTTAGCTTCTGCTCAGGTTAAGAAAAGAAAATGTATCCTCCAATGACTGTCTATTGCTAGTTTGTTCAATTTTGGAAACTCTGTCAAGAGAATTAAGAAAATACATTAATGATAGTCCTCTGATTTCTGTATGAATCTGGATAGCTATAATAATTAACTTTACTTCTGCCTGTTATAGAATTTTTGGAATATATATCTTTCATTAACAAGAGATTTTTACTAGTCATTCCCTGAAGAACTGGCAGAATCCTTCCCTCAGTTAGAATAAAATAAATATCCTATATCTGTTTGGATATTTATGTATTTTTGGTCTATCAGTTCTAGTTTTGGCTATTGCAAAACTAAAAAGTATTTTACTCTTATTTATTTTATGGTAAGGTCTTGGTAGGAAGTGGAAGGAGAAGGGAATAATTTATCATTCAGAAATTATTTTTATGTAGATAATATATCTTACTTTTAAAAAATACTTAATTTTGCTCAAAACTTTCTTACTGTATTATCTTTCCTCCTCTAGAGGAAAGTTGCCATTGGCATTCCATAAAAACAATTTTGCTAGATCCTGATTAATCAATATTCTTCTATATACAGTTTTTGTTTGTTTGTTTGTTTGTTTTTGTGTTTTTTTTTTAATATGAAAATAAATAACTGGTTTAATTCTGGTAATTTTCAATTCTAAGCCATATCTTCCATCTTGCTATGTAAAAAAAAAATAGAATTAAAGAGACATTAGATTACTTTCAAACATTAATGTTACTTATTTATTTTAATAATTATTTTTATAATTCATAATTGCATTTTACTTCACTTATTTTTTTATTATGAAAAGCTTGCATTATTATTATCTCAAAATTAACAAAATTAAAATATAACAGAATTTCTGTTGTTCCAAATTTGTTATAAATGGAATACAAGGCCAATCATCTTTCATTTTAAATACGTAGCAATTAAAAGCCAGCAACAAATAGTTATCAACTCTTGAGACTAAGTGATACCAAAAGTTTTTTCTTGTTGTTGTTTCTCCCTTTGTCTTAGAACTGATGATACTTTAAACTTCAAGTATTCAAATCAGTGAGAAAGTAATTATTTTAGAAAGCCATTACTCTGTGACCAATGTCAAATATTTTTAATTATCAGGTAGGGTAAGTTTAAGAAAGCCTGCTGGACAAAGATTTCATTTCCTTTGCCACTTCGATAAGGTAGAGTAAGAATTAGTAAAATAAATGGCAAATGAAAAACTAAACAAATAAAAACCCTTTCCTCTACAGCATAGGTCTAACACCATTTATTGGAATCAGTAAACAAGAAAGAACATTACTTAAAAAAAAGCTGATATCAAACACTGCAACAGTAATAAAATAAAAATTACAAACATTGTCATCAATGTTTGTAATTCCATGCTATATGCTAATAATTTTTTTAATTATTATTTTTAAACAGTAGTGCAGTCAAATTAAAATTATATAAAGTTGGGAAAAAAAAAAAAAAAAAAAGAAAAATACCACTTGAGAGTTAAGGCAGTTCTGCATGCGCATATGACTAAAGTGAAACACTCTAACATCCCTACTATAGAAACACAGAAGACAAAGCAGAAGTTCAGATATTCCTGGCTCTTGTACCCATTGCATGCTTACCAATGTAAATTAAATAATCTACTTGAAAAAATATTTTTAAACCTGTCTTACTATATTTCCTCCTATTGCATTTTTTTTCACAGTTACACCTAATTAGATATCAAGAGCCTATATAAAATCACTGTGAGAAATTCTATGTTATATAGTGGTTAACATTTTGTTTGCCCAATATGATATAAGGTACTAATTTCTAGGTTAAGAAGTTTATGGCAGTGCTATAAGCTAAGTCAGTGTCCAAAAGACAGGTTAACTCTTTTCTGGGTCAGAGCACCTGCCTCCCTACAGTAGCAGGTCAGCCTGGTTGTGGGGGGCTTTCCAGGTGCAGAAGCCATGAAGTGAGGTGGGTATGTGGGACATATTGGCCTGGCTTAATAATGTTTGCTGCCTCTGCTGAGAGCGCACCAGGGCACAACTAGCAGTGCAACTTGAACTTGCTCTCTCCCCCTCTTCTGCCTCTGAATATGAAACAAAAGAAAAACCAAAGAAAATCCAAGAGAAAAAAGGGGGAGTGAGGAACAGGACTGCAGGAAAGCTCTGTTTTGCTGCTCATTCATTTCTCATGTATTCAGTCACTCCAATGCAGTAACTAGCTCAGCCCCAGGCTCCTCTTACAAGCACAAAAGAAAAGCAATCCCATTCAGAAGGAGACCATGAGTTATTGATCTCATGCTGAATGTTACGTTCGGTTCAGTAGCACTGTCAGATCCCTCACACGGAAAGCCTATGTTTCCCACCAATTCTGTTGAATGATACTCAGCTTTTTGAAAATGAAGTGTTGGGGGCTAGGGATCAAGGACAAAGATATCTCAGCTTTCATCCTGGAATGCAAGACGCATTCTGGGTCATGATGAGGGATAGGCCTGCCAGGCATTAATTGTACAAATTCTGTGGATCTTGTTTGCCGGAGGGGCAGGCAGTTCATGGTTGTTTCACTTTCTAATTCAGTCATTAGAAAATGAGCCATAAAGCCATCATTTGTTAATGTACATTAGATTTATTTTACCCATTAAAATTAATGAACAGAGTTTTTTGTTAACACACTTTATAGTTCATTTATTTAACTTAATATCCTCATTTGCAGAAATATGCAGAGATTTGTTTTTAATCACTGAGGATATTAAACTCAAAATTTAAATTTAAAATATATTTCTTAGAATCTGCTTCACTGTTAAAAGTAACCATGACTTTCCTTCATATGTACTGATAATTTTACAGAGCATTATCGGATGTATAGGCAACATCTACACTATCAGCACTTGAAAGAAAGCCACCGAGATTTACTTGTTGTTAGTACAACTCAAATCCAAAACATGCACTCCTTAATAAACCCACACTAAGTTCTTGTTTAAGAACTCAATGAATGAAATGTTCAGTATTACATCTTTATGATAACTATAAATGTCAGAATTACAATAGTGGTATGGTGCTAGTTTCTCATAAATTGCTCAGCAAGAGCCATTTTGTTTATTTGTTTCACAAATCTTATCAGTTTAATACAAACTCTCTGTTGAAATAAGATGTCTGTTCCTAAGGGAAGGACTACTCAAGCCTCAAGAAAAAGAGCTGGATGAATAGAGACATTTCTGAAATGATTGAAAGATTAGAATTAATTCATAGAAAAGCAAAAGAGGGAAAAAAAAAAAAAAAAAAAAAAAAAAACAAAGAAAGAAGAAAAAAGTAAAAAACAGCTCTCACACAATGAAAGGATGAGTGCATCCATTTTTAATGGAGGCCAGAGTTTAGGTCATCATGGGAACACCTTTGCAATCTTCCTGTCTTTACCTTGATGCAAATACATTTTGCCTGAGCAGTAACTACTGTTCATAGTCAGTCACACTCTCCTGAAATGAAACATCACAAATAGGACAGGTGATAATTCTAACAACTCAGATTTAAAATTTTAAAGTAGAATGATTTACTGTTAGCTTATTGTAAATATAGCCCTTTATTATTTTCAAAGTGCCCCAAATCTTATCTAAATCTTAGTTTTCTGCATTAAAAATTGTTAAATATGTAATGATAATGTATTCAATGTTTGTACGTATAGTTTAATATTCACTACTTTCACTGATCTTTTGGTTCTCTCTTTTTCATTTTTTTGTACTTGAATGATCCTCTGAATTATATTATTTTTGTCCATAGTTGGATAACTAATAATTCTTAAATCAGACAATGAATTCTGAAAATGTTTTTCCTGAGTAAAAATAATGAGAATGGGTAAAGACATTCAGACTAAATAAAAATATTATGGAATTTTTTATACTGACAAATGGGAAAAAAGTAAGAAAACAACAAACCACCAAACAGAGCAATCAAGTACTTTGAATTCAGTCATGAAAATCATAACGAATGCTTCAAATAATTCACTTGATTTTTCTTTCTCAGCTGGAGAATTCACTATCAGTTCTATCTGATGAATCCAAGATAGAGTGAAACAACAGCTGTTCTTTCTTTGTCATGGAAATTTGGTTTAGTCTACTAAACATGGGCTTATTAACTCTTAACCATAGCTATATTGCATGAATATATTTCCTTGGATCTAATTACTCTAAGAGAAAACTATGAAAACTGTAATGGTATCTCTTTCTTCTCAGGCCAATTAATTTTCTTCAACTCCCATATTTTGTTTAAATGAAGATTAATCATAATTTAGGAAAAAGATTATCCTTTTTCTGCTTACTATGCAAAAAAAATGTTTTCTGGAGCAATGGAGATAAAATTCAAACTAGCAAAACTTTAGGTTTTATTTTGGCAAAGTTTTACCCTGAAAGATCTGGGAAATCCAGTTTGTCTAAAACAAGAATGTAAATTACATGTGAAATCAGTGCCAAGAAGTTGAAGTCACCTTAGGTTTGTGTAGAAGTTTGGTTCTGTTGATGCAAAGGAAATGAGCAAAAGATATTAAAAGCTGATATACCACCTAGTGCATCTAACATTTCCAGTTAACTCAATCTTTCCTGTATACTGAGCATCACTAGCTGTCTACACTAACTGATGAGCCATGAGACTTCCAGCTAGAACAAAGAGCCTTACAATAACTCTAAGATAGTATTGTCACTATAGGTTGTAAAGTTAGAAAACTTTTCTGAAATTATATTTCTAACACATATAAACAGGTAGAAGCTAAAATTCAACCTGAAACACAATGTAGTCTAAAAATGAATCTAAATTGAGTAGGAAAAAATCTTGTGTTCATAAATCAAGCAAGCCAAAACTATAAAGAGTAAAATTAAAACATGTGAATTTACTAGATAATATCAGTGATTATAGTCAGTAGGATAAAATGAATTCTGGTAGATAATCTTATATTTTTAGATGATTTTGTTTTTCTCCTTTTCTGTTCTGAGGCAGAACTATGATTTACAGAACAGAAAGCCAGAGCTTTGATTAATCATTGATTTTTTTCTTTTATTTTTTCTTTTTATTTTTTAAAACACCTATTTGCTTCTCCCCTGTTCATGGCCACAGTTGCTTTCTTAAAGTTGTTTGATCTGTATTTGACTTTTTGTTTGTATAAGGATGGTTTTGTTTGAGTTGCCTGCCAGCTACTGCCCTCTAACTTCATACAATGACCTCTTGATTTGCAGCTAGTTACTATATTTGTTGCTTGCTGGTATCATAGAATCATAGAATCATAGAATTGTAAGATTGGAAAGCACCTGCAAGATTATCTAGTCCAACCTTTCTACCATTATCATTGCTACCACAAGCTACTAAACCATATCTTGCAGCTCCTCATCTAAATACCTCTTGAACAATGCCAGGGATGGCAACTCCACCACCTCACCAGGCAGGCCATTCCAGTGCCTGACCATTCTCTGAGAGAAAAAGTTTTTTCTTATTTCTAATCTAAACCTCCTCTGGTACAATTTGTAGCTATTTCCTCAGGTCCTATTTGTTGCCTGGGAGAAGAGGCCAAATCCCTCCTCATCACAACCTCCCTTCAGAAAGTTGTAGAGTGTAATTGTGTAGTTGCGTAGTGTAGTTGCATCAATTTGTTTCTACTTCCTTCAGCTATGTTCTTGACCTCTTACCTTCACCTCATTGGAAAGTAAAGAACAGTGCTCTTAAATTTCAAGAGATGAGCTTCAACTGAGTGTAAGAGGTGTCAAATGAAACCTGCTACTACTGCATATCAGCAAGCTATATGAATATTTTGATTTTCATATGCAAAAATGGAATTCTAACAGTGATCACTGTGATTACCTAAAAAAAAGAAAATTTTCTTCTTCCTTTAAAATAAATACCAGGGGAAAAAAAGATAAAAAACTTACGGAAATATTTTGGAAAGAGGACAGAATATTTAAAATAATAATAATAATAATAAGGATTATATCATAAGTTTCAGAGTAAATGGCAGTTAAAAATTAATGATCACATTTAAATTAAGAAAAAAATGAATTAGTTATTACAAGACACATATTTTAGTGATACAATTATAATTATTTAAATTAAACTGTTTATTGTCTCCCATGTTTCTCTTATGATTTTTAGTATTTTATTTTTACAAAGTCAGAAGAAAACTAAACAATCTTTGTTTTTTGAATAGTCTTGTCACAAACAAAATAGTTACATTTATTCTTATAAGTAAGTAGACTGACACATTGTTTTTTATTAGACCAATCATTGTTAAGCAACATTTGTATACTAAGTAATAGTTATGCATTTTTTAAAGAAAATAAAGTAAGTTTGCAAAAGAAAATAGTTGTTTTCTGAAAAAGTACCATAAATAGATAAATAAATAGTCAATTAATTACTTACTGTGAATACTTGCTCAGTTCTAATAACATTCCTTCTGTATTAGGGGAAATTGATTTAATATTTAACATTCTTAATTTATTAATATAGATTTAGCAAAAGAATCCAACCATGATACTCATGCAGAGTCATCTGCTCAATAATAAAATAAAACTTTTAAGTGAACATGTATATTCAGAAGGAATTGTATTGTACCTCAGGTGCCAATTTCCTCTGTTTCCATATAAAGAGGAGGGCTTTTAATAACCCTGTCCCGCTTTTTAGCCATTGCATAAAATAACTTTCCTTTAGTTCCCATACCAGTACACTGAGAATGCCAGCTGAGATTTGTACTTTCGTGTGATGACATATTGAAGTGTTTCCAAAATCCATACTATTTCCAAAGCTGCCTCTTTGTGCACGAGTTTAATAAATGTATAGAGTTAAAAGAAATCTGACAAATTAATCATGTCCCTTATGAGTTATTTACCATTCTTTTAAACAGTTCATAATCTAATGTCATGTGATCCATTCAAACAGTTCTAAGTGTTGCATGATTTTCAGGTCAATAGTTTTGCATCTTTCACAGGTTCTTTCTGAAACATGCTTAACCACCTCTGTTACTTCATCACACTTACTGAATTATCAAAAATATCTGCCACAATTGGTTGTTTCTTTTCTTATGTCTCCAAACATACCACAGAACAATTTATCTGATCCTGATAATGTACCATCCTTTAATCATTCTAATTTTGCAAACACTTTATATAATCTGGGGCTCATAAAACTCATGTTGTATTTCACTTTCATAGAAAATTTATTCCAGACTTCAGGTTATGGCCTACAGCTGCACTCATAAATATTAAGGCAAAGAATTCATTCATGCTAAATTACCTTTCAGAGATGTGCAGAGTTATTCATACTGCTCAGAAGAACACCAAAATTCATATTTCTGTCAGGTTTCACAAAAATAGAATATACAAGCTTACCAGTTCAAACTCCTTGTAATATATTTTGAAGGTGTGGAAAACAGTCAAACTCCACATAGAGTCGCTGCTGAGGACATGCTGAAACAGCTCTATTGGTGACTGTCAAACTTTAAAACTCTATTGAGATAGCTTATTTAAACAGAAGAGTAAGTAGAAGCACTATAAACAGATTGAAGGAACTGTAGGAAAGTTGAAGGATGAAATATGATGCCCCCATGGTATTTATTCTTCATTTCCATTATACAGTCTATTAGAAAGAATGCTTTCCGCTCTTCACTGGAATTTCCCCAACCAAGACACTCTGACCCACAAATCTGTGGATATTTAACAATGTTCTACCCATATTAACCCTTCATTAGTTGGAGACACCTTAAGGAAAAGTGGAGAAATCTTCATCAGTAATTGTGGATTTTGTTTGTTTATTTTGCTTCTTTTCCTGCAACACTCTTCACAAAATTTAGCCTTAAAAAGCAATCTGTGACTCATAGAATAACAGAATCATAGAATCACAAGGTTGGAAAGGACCTGCAAGGTCATCTAGTCCAACAGTTCTCTCATTATCACTGCTACCACAAGCTACTAAACCATATCTCTTATCTCCTCATCCAGACACCTCTTGAACACTGCCAGGAACAGCGACTTCACCACCTCCCTGGCAGGCCATTCCAGTGTCTGACCACTCTCTGAGAGAAAAAGTTTTTTCTTATCTCTAACCTATACCTCCTCTTGTGGCCATTTCCTAGGATCCTGTTTGTTGCCTGGGAGAAGAGGCAAACCCCTCCTCATCACAACCTCTCCTCAGGAAGTTATAGTATGCAATGAGAATTCAGAATTGTTGAAAAAACTTCCAGACAGATATTGCATTTATATAAATATGAAACCCCATTATTTATATTCAAATTTGCAATTCAAAAATATTAAAAAAATAATAAATTGTAATCTATAAAACATCTAGTTGTGATAGCCACACAGATAGGTAGTCTGAAAACTAATTGAGATTAGTTATGCTGGATGAGGTGACATTAAGATTATTAGTAATGTTTCACTGCACCAAGGTGCATGTAGGATGCATATTTCCACTTCCAGAAAAATCGAGTCCTGTATATTTTGGCTGGCAGTATCTGCCTTGGAGTAATAAAAATTCCACTTTATCCAACAAGATGTGAATTTCTATCTATTAATAAAACTTGAGCTATAATTCCTGCTGACTGCTCTAGAGACCAGACCCAGAGTGGAAATTTAATCTCTAGTCGCAGTCTATCTACAAGGTAAATGTGCAGGCAGACAGTGTAAACTTTTTTATTTTAAAGAAGAAAACTTTTTTTTTTTTTTAATTAAGAAATCAAGAATACCTAAGATACCATATTTGTTTTTCCAGCAGCTACAAATAATAAAGTATCTCCAAGTATTTGCCATCTTTGTTCAGGTTACATTGGCTTTTGAAATGAATCTCAGATGTCTGAAGTAATGTAATATCTGCTACCTCGGAATTCTGGAGGGCAGACTTTGAACTGTTCAGGACACTGGTAGGAAAAATTGGGACTTTGTCCTGAAGGAAAAAGGGGTCCAGGAAGGATGGAGACTTCTCAAGAAGTCTTAAAGGCATAGGAGCAAGGTGTGACTTTTCTCTGTAAAGTATTCCTCTGTACAGTAAGATGAGCCAGCAGGCAAGAAAATACACATGGATGACCAGGGAGCTTTGCCTAAGGCTCCAAGAGAAAAAAGAGAATCTTCTTCCTGTGGAAGAAGGAAAGGGCAACCCAAAGAAGGTACAAAGAAGTTGTTAGGACACGCAGGGAGAATATTAGAAAAGAAAAAGCCCTGCTTGAACACAACTTGGCCACTGACTTTTAGAGACTTACTACTCTACCTGGACTGCCACAAGTCCATGGAGCCAGATGGGATCCACCTAAGGGTGCTGAGGAAGAGATAGCCAAGCTGTTTTCCATCACCTATGAGCATTCCTGGTTAACTGGAGATGTCCCAGAGAACTGGAAGCTTGCCAAAGTGACTGCCATTTACAAACAGGTTCAGAAGTAGGATCTGGGAGCTACAGGCCTGTCAGCCTGACCTCACTGCCAGGAAAGCAGATCATCTTGAGGAAGATCACATGGCATGTGCAGGACAACCAGGGGCATCAGGACTAGACAGCATGCATTCATGAAAGGCAGGTCCTGCTTGATCAACCAGATCTCCTTCTATGATCAGGTGACCTGCCTGGTGGATGAGGGAAAGGCTGTTGAAGCAGTCAACCTAGATTTCAGCAAAACCCTCCACAGAATTCTCCTAGAGAAGCTGGCAGCCCGTGGCTTGGACAGATGCATTCTTTGCTGGTTAAAGAACTGTCTGGATGGCTAGGCCTAGAGAATGGTGGTGAATGGAGTTAAATCCAGCTAGTGACCAGTCATGAGTGGTATTCCCCAGGGGTTGGTATCAAGACTGTTCCTGCTTAGTATCTTTACTGATGATTGAGTGCACTCTCAGTAAGTTTGCAGATGACATCAAGCTGGGGGGAAGTGTTGATCTACCTGGGGGTAGGAAGGCCCTTACAGAGCAATATGGGCAGGCTGGATAGTTGGGCTGAGGCCAATGGGATGAAGTTCACAAGACCAAGTTTTGGGACCTGCATTTTGGCCACAACGATCCTGGGCAATTGCTACAGGCTTGGGACAGAATGGCTGGAAGACTAGAGGAAACAGACCTGAGGTTGTCTGTCAATGCTCAACTAAACATGAACTAGCAGTATGCCCAATTGGCCAAGAAGGCCAATGACACTCTGGCTTGTATAAGAAATAACGTTGCAAGCAGGAGCAGTGATCACTCCTCCATGCTCAGTTCTGGTGAGGCCACACCTGAAGTACTGTGTCTAGCTCAGCTCCCTACTATAAGAAAGATATTGAAGCACTAGGGCATGTTCAGAGAAGGACAGTGAAGCTGGTGAGGGGTCTGGAGCACAAACCTTGTGAGAAGTGGCTGAGGGATCTGGAATTGGAAAAGAGGAGGCCCAGGGAAGACTTCATTGCTCTCTAAAACTACCTGAAGGAAGGGCATGTTGAGATGGGGGTTGGCCTCTTCTCTGATCTAACTAGCAATAGCACTAGAGGGAATGGCTTCAAGCTACACCAATGGGGATTTAGGTTGGATGTTAGGAAATAACTCTTCTCCCAAAGAATAGTCAGGCTCTAGAACAAGCTGCCCATAGAGGTAGTGGAGTCACCATCTCTGGCGCTGTTCAAGAAACATTTAGATGTTATACTGAGGGACATGGATTAGTGGGAAATATTGGCTATAGGTGGAGAGCTGGACTGGATGATCTTAGTGGTCTTTTCATGCCTTGGTGAGTCTATGATTCTATGATCATCTACTTTTTGATTGTAATGTTTATTCTAAAAGATAAATTCTGACAAGCCATGTCTACTTACTCGCTACAACAAGTAGTCTTTGGAATAAAGTATTTATTAATGTTGGATTTAATGTATTTTGCAAAAAATACATAAAGCCTAAAACGGAAAATTGCCAATATATGGACCTAGAAGAGTAACTTACTATTCAAATACTCAAAAAATACATATTGATTATGTCTTGAACACAGAGGTATCATTACTTCCCTGTATGTTATTGACTATTGGGGTGGAGAAGAGGTGGAGTGGAAACAGAAATGTCACATATCAATATTTCATTTGAGGATCAGTCTCTACATATAGAGACAAATGAATTTTACAGTCTAATATAGATCAGCTTTCACAGTGTCCAGAGTGAAAAAGAATTTGTAAGGTGCGTGGAAGGGTTGTTAACTACCACAGTAGGTAATAAGTAATAAGGTAATAAGGTAACAAATGTTAGCAAAAATTTGATTGTTATATGTAGTACTAACTATTTGAAATATTACACATAAAACATAGGATTTCCAAATACAGTTGCTGAAATAAAAAGATAAGGATATAATTTTCCAATTTCCACTTCTCATGAGTCATGCTGTCTAGAAGCATAATGAATATATATAACAAAATATACTCAAATATGTGTATAATCTGTTGCTTTATGTGCAACATTGCTTCTACAAACTTATCACCTAGGTGAAAGTCTCACTAAAACCATTCCTTATTGTTTATACAAATCCAGACTAAACAACACAAATTCACATCTAATACTTCAAAGATTTGAAAAACCACCTGGAATTCTACACGATTGCAGAATCAGGACTAATTCTTTGTTTGAAAGGGAAAAAAAGGAAAAAAGATATTAAAAAAAAAAAAAAACAAACTATAAATTAAAGTACACATTCAAACTATACTAAGATATAATACTAAGAAAACAATTTTAGGACATTTCCCATTATAACCCGTGTCTACCATGTAAGTATGATACACCTCCTTTCTATTCTCTGACAATTGCGCTGCTTGTGAATCCATTCAGCTTCCAGTATTTGCTCTTGTCACAATCTCTGTCATTAGAATGAGATTCTGTGTTTCTGAAGAGTAATCTATCATGTTCTCATTCTCTACAACATAGTGGAAAAGTGTTTTCAAAAAGTATCTAGAATAAATCCATTTTCATGAAAAAAACACTTAAATGAGAAAAAATGAGTTAAATTAAACTACACTCAAAGCAATCCTCATAATTTAATAAGAAATGAGAATGGTACAAAATTCCTGCACTTCTATAACAAACAAGACAACAAGAATAAAAAAGAGTCATACAAAGTCGTTAAGCTTCTATTGGTAAAATTAACATCTTACCTTTATTTCATTGAACTATTCTTTAAGGGAGACTGAAAGTTTTCTGCTTTTTTTTTTAAGGGATTTTTTTTTTTAATTTTCAAATTATATATTGTCTGCCATAAAACACTTAGGTATCTTAAAAGAATTTCATTAATAAATGACTGACTTCAAAGAGATCTCATGCATTCAAGCATCTTTCTATAAATATACTTCATATGTCCATATGAAATATGTCACTTTAGGAGAAATACAACTTCAAAATCAAATACTGTGGCCATCTTTGAGAATCTAGAAGTCAATAAAAGAAGAATTATAAATTCAAAGAACATGACAGTGCTTTAATAAACATGGAAAATAAAACTTAGACTTTGTGTTTGATGACTTAAAGGCCAGCTTTCAAAATCAAATAAATAAAACAGTATAGATTTATGCAGCATTTATGTAAGCCCACATTATGACATTGACCATGGCAAACCCAGCGTGCCTCAAGGTTTTGATAATAATGATCAGCTTTCAAGCACAAGGAAAGTGGAATTCAGAGAAACAGGATTCAAAGAACTTAACATTTATCGCATAACATAGGAAAATGAGTTTCAGAGGCATATGAAAGAGGTCAGAAAATGAAAAAAAGTGTTGTAGCTAGAGACAATATCTCTTTCATTTTACAAGGAAGGAGAGTTGCATATGACATATGGGCTTAAGGTGAAGTGCATTTTCACCTTCTACAGTTAAAGAGATGGGAGAGTCAGTGGAAAGAGCTACTTCAAAGTTTCTGTCATAGCAAATGCAAGCTGGGGCGTTAGGCAAATGTCTAGACTATACAAAATACTTAATTTTACTGTTGCCAATCTTCTGCAAAGCCAGTAATTGGCTTTCTAGGATGGACAATAGTATGATGGTGGAAAATTAAATATTTTACATGTATTCAGTAAAATGGAGTGAAAAGAACCTGAACTTTTAATTTTTTGTACTTTTAGATCATTAATCAGATTCTGTTTATACTGTGGAAGTCATATCTAGGAAAGGATTATCACCTCTAATTTGAATGCTAAAACGATTTTTTCTGTCAGTTTCTTGTAAATAAATTTATATTTAAAACTTGAAACAAAACAAGCAAATATCAGTACTGAACCCTGGAATAAGAAATTGCTACTAAGTTTGTGAGAAAGTTTTTTACTCAACATACTGATTTGTCAATTACAGTTTAAACCAATAGTCTGAGAATAAGCAGACTAGTTCCTATATCAAATTAATCTTTTGGAGCAGATTAAATACAACTGAAATTGTTGACATAGATTATAAAGACACAAAAATAAAAATTAAAACATACTCAAAGAAAAGTAGGAAGTTAAGAAATTCTGAGACTCAAAAACTCGTAAAAGAAGAAACATGGACAATATTTTCCTAATATGTTCAACATAACGTGGAACACATGTAAATGACAGAAATAGTCAGATTTCAGAGGCATTGCAAATGTTTTTAAAATGAGCCTAAATCAAAACTTTATGAGAAAGATAGGAAGTAGTCCAACATATTCTCTGTTTAGAGAGAGGTATTGGATTTTTAAATTCAGTATTAACACACAAGACCAAACATTAGCCGGAGATGTCAAAAAATTGAGATTATTACCTAAAAGTTTGTTTTTAAATAAATAAGAAAATAAATAAAATTAAAATTAATAAGCAGTAGCAGATAAAGTTAAAAAAATATATATATAACAGCTCGAACAATATTTCACAGTTCCTTGTCGCAATTTTTTTTAGAAGTGGGAGAAGGAAAAACTTTTTTTTTGTCTCTTCTCTTAAGGAAATGAGAAAGGTGTGGTCATGCACTCTGCTCAGAAATCTTTTGGTTTACTTACTAACTTCCAGCACACTTGATGAGACCTCAAAACAATTTCAATTTCTGCTTTTTATTTATTTTTTGTAATTATTATTACATCAGGAAAAACTTAAACAAGTGGCTTAGTTAAGGTAATTCAAGCAAAGCCCAGCCCCAATAACTTACTGTTATACTTTGCCACTTGTCACCTTTACAATTTTTAATTCTTCAATGTATTTTGATCTCTTTCCTGTTGATTTTTTTCAGAAACTGGTAAGGAAGCAGAAGATACTCTACAATGCCACAGAATAATGAGGAAGTGTCAGAAGGCCACTGGAACCAGTCTTTCTCACTCTCAAAATCTGATTAGGAATATAATAATGTTATGTACTCATTATTTTTTACCCAAGAATCCTCATTACAAATCTTTGTATTTATATAAGGAAAGCTTGCTAAGCTTTTAATTTTCTCTTTTTTAAAGTGTGCCATTATATGTAAGACACAATAAGAAATCATGATGTTTAAAGGTATAAAAGAATAATAAATGTAAAATATGCTGCTATAGGTATGTATCTCTTAATTTCTATGAACATTTGGAATATAAAGATCCTCTCTCCTCTCCTCTCCTCTCCTCTCCTCTCCTCTCCTCTCCTCTCCTCTCCTCTCCTCTCCTCTCCTCTCCTCTCCTCTCCTCTCCT
>NW_024962262.1:38944547-39070632 GCF_019238085.1 Lagopus leucura
TTTTTTTTAACTTTTTTACTTTTTTTGCTTAGTTTTAATTTTTTTTTTTTGTTTTTGTTTTTGTTTTTGATCCTGAATAGACTCAAAAGTTAGGCTATTGTGGTTTTATCTGGCAGCAAGCTCAGCACCCCAGAGGCATATATTCATTCCTCCACAGTGGGATGTGGAAAGAATAAGAATGAAAAAAGTAAGAGAACTTGTGCGTGGTAGATGCAATCTTTCTGGATTTAAGCAAGGCCTTTGATATCATTCCTCACAGCAACCATCTGGACAAATTGTCCAACTGTGAGATAAATGAGTTCATATTATGTTGAGTGATGAACTGGCTGAATGGTAAAACGTAAAGTGCTGAATTGAATGTATCTACATCTGGCTGGAGGCTAGTTACTAGTATTGTTCTTGAGGGCTTCATTCTAGGGATAGATCTGTTTTATGTTTTTATCGTTGATCTTCATTGATCTGAATGCAGGAGTGGAATGCCTCCTTAACAAATTTGCTAAACTGGGAGGTGCTGTTAGCTCCATGGAGGGATGAGAGGCCTTACAGGAGGATTTAGATACACTGGAGCACTGGGCAATCAAGTGTTTTAAATTCAACTTAGGTAAATACCAATCTGGGCATCTGGAATGGAGTAATGCCAGGCAGAGGCAAAGATTAGGAGATAATTCGCTGGAAAACATTACAGCAAAAAGGGACCTGTGTGCTGGTTGACAGCAGGTTCAACATGAGTCATCAGTGTTATTCAGGCAGCCAAGAGAGCAATCTGCATTTTGGGGTGCATTAAACACAGTGTAGCCATCTAGTCAAAACAGATGATTCTCCCACTATGTTTAACATTGGTGTAGCTTCACCTGGGATATTGTGTGTATAAGAAGGATATTAAGGTACTTAAAAATGTCCAAAGTAGGATAACAAAGCTGGCAAAATGACTGGAAAGTATGTCCTCTGACGACAGGCTGAGTACTCTGAACTTATCTAATCTGGAGGAAAGAAGGCTAAGAGGTGACTTCAGTGCTATCTATAACTTCCTGAAGAGCAGAAGCAGAGAGAGAGAGATGTTGGTCTCTTACCCCTGGTAGTTATAACCTGGTAATGATAGAACATGAAGGAATAGCACAGAGCTGCACTAGGAAGTTTCAGACTATATATCATGATTATTTATTTGTTTGTTTGTTTGTTTGTTTATTTATGATAGTGGTGATCGAACACTGGAACAAGGTTCTTAGAGAGGTGGTGGGTGTTCAAGAGGCATTTGGACAGTGTCTTCATCATTATACATTAGCTTCTGATTAGAAGAGGCAGTTGGATTTGATGATCTCTGAAGATTACTTCCAACTAAATTCTATTCTTATTCTATTCTTTTCCTTGGTTTATTCTTATTCTCTTCCTATTCTTATTTGGTATCTATCCTTATTCTAGACCATCATTAGAAAAAATAGCACATGATTAGTACAGGAAGAATATCTTGAGTGGACAGAGGACATACAAGCTCTATGAAAGAAACTTCAGTTTTGGTCACTCTTGTGTCTTGAGGGTGGATATATGTGCTACACAGATAAATTCTTTTTTGAATCAGGATTTGCCAAAACCTAGATGAAGTTGTCAAACACTTTTTTCAAAAAGTGAGGTCATATAAAACATTAACTCATAAAACCCATGTCTGAGGTACTTATCTAAGGCTCACAGATATGCTCAGAAAGTCTATTAGCCTTCATTTTAAGAAGATTGAAAAACAAAGTATATTCTACTTCATTTTGCATCTCATGAATTTATACTAATTATGCTGTTTGATAGATTCACCTAATTTAAATTTCAGTTGAAAATTCTCAATCAAATCAATGCATTCCTCAGTGTGCCTGTTTATATTTATCAAACGATTAATGACTCATATGGGTGAAAATCAAAAGAAAAGATTGTGGAGACGAGTCTGAAAATAAAATTTTAAGAAAAAATAAAAAATATCTAATTATGTTAATTATGTTAATTATGTTAATAAAAATATCTAATTATATTATTTTTACTGTAATGTACTATAATTGATAAGATAAATAAGTGGATTGTAATAAAAATGCAAGTAACAACATTCTAAGAAAGGACAGGAATAGCAGAAAACAAATGAGGGATACAATGTGCTTTTTGCACAGGGCTTCTAAATATTAAAAAAAGACAAGTCCCCTGAAAGTCCACTGATTAATACTGATTAATACGAAAGAACCTAGGCATGCCCAAATTAGAATACTTACCATCACACAAGAAAAAAAAAAAAAAAAAAAAAAAAAAAGAAAGGAAGAAAGAAAGAAAAAAATTATATAGATTAATTTCTTCATAAATAACCAAAAAAGTTGCCAAAAAACATTCATTCATGGAAGATCCCTGAGCATAACAAAGAGAATTCTAACCTCAGGAAATTCTTTGAATCTCCCAGTGACAAAATGTTTCTGACTTATTTATATATATCTATATATATTTTAATACAGAACATGAAGAGCAATTTAAAATTTGAAATTCCACCTATTAGTGAATACCCAAGTAAGAATAAGAATTTGCAAGAGAATGAACCTGAAATCCCAAAAACAAGGAGTGCTTGAGTTTGGATGGGACCTCTCAAGTTTCTCCTACTCAGTCAGAGATATCTAATCGAAGTTGCCCAGAATCATGCCCAGAAAGGAAAACAAATAATCTCTCTGGGCAACCTGTGACAGTAGGTTAGTCATTCTCACAATAATATAGGGTTTCCTGATGTTCCAAAGGAATCTTCTGTCCAATATTGTCCATTGCCTCTATGTTTTGTTAGTGATCACTGCCAAAAATAAACTGTGTCCTGACCCTTCTCCAAGCTAAACAGTCCCAGATTTTGAGACTTTCCTCATAACAGAAGTTGCACCAAACCCTCAGCCACTTCCATGGCCTTTCATTAGACTCTCTCCAGGGTGCCAGCCTCTTGTACTGGCGAACCCAGCACCAGACACATCACTCCATTTGTATCCTAATAATAATATATTACATGATACTCATAAAATTAAGAAATTAGAGCAGAAAGACTAAAAAAAAAAGATACTAATAATTTTCCAGACCAAGTGAGAAATGCAGGGAAGTCCTCAAAATGCATTAGTAGCAACAAAACATAAATACATTGCCCAAAAATAAAAAAAAAAAAATGCATGAACATTTTGATCAAATAATGAATTATATCATAATCTGAAAAAACATAGTATAGAAACAAGTTTAGATTACTAAAGTGTCTAAAAGAATAATGTAGATAAAAAAAGCAGGGGAAAAAAAAACACAGTTTAAGATATGAAATAAAGTGTAGTTAAAATCTAAAACATGAGGTAGCTTTCTGAAAATACAAAAGTTGAGTAATCTTGAATTCCTGATATATTACTTCTGATAGAGAAAAGATAAAGAAATTTTTAATTTCAATTTTCCATGAGTCTTCAATAGAAGATTTTAATGTGTTGTAGACAGTTACCCCAATACACATCCCTATCAACTTACCAAGATGTTTGCTGAAAATTAATTGGAAATTTTAGAAATTCTTGTAACAAACTTTGGTTTATTTCTTATTCTTTCTGTGAAAGATGGTATAGATATCCAAACAAATCGCAAACAAAATTATTATCTTTAAACTGAAATACATAAAGACAAATAACTATAAAGCAGCCACCTTTAATACAATAATGAATAATGAAATTCTTGTGAAGCTCCAGAAAATATTTCATAGTGTTGCAAATACAAATTCCTAATTTCTATATATCTATGGGTACCTATAAATATATATCTGTACCTATATTTATTATGTAATTATATTTATTATGCATAAAAATTATATACATGTACATGTATAAATATATGTACATATATATGTAGTATAATTTTCTTATAAAGTAAATATTGGAAGTTTTCAATGAAAAAAGAAATTGTCCATAATGTTTTATTTACTGCTTGATATCGTTTTATATGATATTTTCACAGCAAGTCTAGGAAGGGAAAATAGTATAATCTTGATGGAGATATAGTGAGGTATGTAAAAGCCTGGTAGTTGTTTTTAATTGCTGTCTTGATAGAATTTGCTGCCAAAATGAAAGAATGCAGAAGAGATCTACAGCAGTTTCTCCGAAGTGATGGATCAGTAAATAAGTTTATGAAACCTTCAGATGCTAAGTTCTGCAAATGTGATAAGGGCTGCATTTGTTCTCAAAACAATCTTGTTAAACTGAATAAGTGACTTGGACTAAAACAGAAAAACAAGGAACAAACTACCCTCAAAAATATGAAGCTCAAATAGCATACTTGTGTGAGAACTTTACAATTTCTAACATACTTATTAAGCTTATTAAAAAGTGATTTTGTAGAAAGAAAGCACATGGCCAACTGTCAGAGCAAGAATGAGGAAATGATGTTTTGGAAGAACAGATGTATCTTCTGTAGTATTTTATATTATTTTATTTTATATAAAAGAGATGCATTTTGGACAGAACATAAGAAAGAAAGCTGAAGAAGGATATGAAGTACAGTTGAGGGGTTTAAAATACTGTTGCAGGAAGAAAAGAAGTAATGGGTTCTCTATTCCACACCGGACAGGGCAAGAAATATTTAATTAATTGAGAGACTGGGTTTTCCACCAGAAAGACCTAACTTTTTAGGTAGAGAAGTACTTAGGTAAATTGCCTAAGGAAGCTGTAATATCTCAACAATCAGAGCTCTTAAAAAATGACTTGTAAAAATTTATCTTGAATTTGTATGAGACAGGTATAGTTGATCCTAAGGAAGGGAATGAACCACATAACACCTCAAGACATAACAAAAATTTCCTATGATTCTAAATGACCTACTCTTTTTGAGAAGATTTCAATTATACTAATAATATCTGTTGCACAGAATATAATAGCTTAATATATCAGTCTGACTTTGTCTGATCATTAAATACACACTTGCACAACTAAAAATGCTTATATATTATATTAATATGTATATTAATAATTAAAATCTTTACATGAAGAGCACTACATTGATTATTTGTGTACTCACACTTATTGTCTCTCTAACATCTATTAGGCCTGCTTGTTTAAGACTCCTCTGAGAGAAAAATAAACAAGCAACAAAACAAAAAAAACACCTTTTTTGTTTTATCTAATTATCTACTAAATTAATACAACAAGAGAGCTCATTAAATTCAGAGCAAGGAAGAAGAGAAAGGTGTTGCTAGAACTTAATTAGCAAGATGCAAAGACACCAATTAACACCTATACTTCAAGAAAAGTAAAAATTTTCCTGCATCGTACTAAAAAAAATACATTCACAGAGGTTACACATTTAAGTGGCATACAACTAAATTTGGTGCTAGTGTTGATATTAAGTAAAAAAAAAATCATGTAAAGGAAAAAAACAACTTCCCTAGGTTAGCAACTGAGATTCCATTTTATTGGTATGAAATCCATTTCTTCAGCTACTCAGATGAATAATAGGATAAGTATGGAAAAAAAAAATACTACAGAAACAAGCAGTAGTTATATAATCTTTTTATTTTTATTTTTATTTTTATTTTTATTTTTATTTTTATTTTTCTATCAAATGTACAACATGAAAGTATGCCAATAATAATAATTTTAAATATGTAGTTCATAATTAACACCTCAGACGAGCTAGAAAACAATTATTTTCTCTTTAAGAAAGCAAACTGACTCCAAAGAAAATGATTCTTCTTAAATATTATTCCTCCTTTTACTCTTACTAATGTTAACATGAGATCCAGGGGTCATGAATTTAAGTAACACATGGAACTATCTACCTTTATACCATTATGGATCAAAATGTGCAAGAGGAAAAGTCATAACCCATAAAGAAAATGGTGGTAATTTTTCATATGTTTTCATATCCAATAAAGGTTTGTGCAGATGAGGAGAATGGACATTGTGTACCTTGATTTCTGCAAGGCTTTTGAAATTGTCTCCCATAACATCCTCCTAGGTAAGATTAGGAAGTGTGGGAAAGAGTGGACAGTGAGGTAAATTGGGAACTGGCTGACTGGCAGAACTCAGAGGGTTGTGATCAGTGACAGAGAGTCTATTTGGAGGCTTGTAACTTAAGGCTCAGCCTTCAATATTTTTGTCAGTGGCCTGGATAAAGGGAGAGTTCACCCTCAGCAAGTTTGCTGATGATACAAAGCTGGGATGTATGACTTACACAGCAAAAGGCCATGCTACCTTTAAACAAGACCTGGACAAACTAGAGAACTGGAGTGAGAGGAACATATGAGGTTAAACAAGAGTAAGTGCAGAGTCTTGCACATGGGAAGGAATAACCACACACATCCGTACAGGTTAGGAGATGATCTGCTGGAAAGTGTCTTTGAAGAGAAAGACCTAGATGTCCTGGTGGACAACTAGGTTGGCCATGAGCTAGCAGTGTGCTTTTGTGGCCAAGAAGGTCAACAGTATCCTCGGGTGCATTAAAAAGATTGTGGCCAGCTGGTCAATGGAGGCAGCCCTCTCCCTCTACTCTGCCCAGGTGAGGCCACATTTGGATTTTGGTGTCCAGTTCTGAGCTCCTCATTTAAGAAATGTGGGGCACTTCTGGAGAGAGTCTAGAGCAGGACCACAAAGACAATTAAGGGCCTGAAGCATCTCTCTCATGAGGAAAGGCTGAGAGACCTGGAACTATTCAGCCCGGAGAAGAGAAGATGGGGAATCTTATCAATGCTCGTAAGTATCTAATGGGCAGGAGTCTACTAGATAGGACTGGGCTCTTTTCAGTGGTGTTCAGCATCAAAACAAGGGGCAGTGGACACAAAGTCATAGGAAGTTCAATACAAACATGAGGAAAATCTTCTTTACTCCAAGGGTGACAGAGCACTGGAACAGGCTGTTCAGAGAGGTTGTAAATTCTCCTGCTCCAGAGATACTCAAAACCTGCCTAGATACATTCCTGTGAAGCCTACTCTAGGGAACATGTTAGCAGGCAATTGGACGAGATGATTTCCAGAGTTCACTTCAAACCCTTATGATTCTGTGATTATTCTCCCCTAAAATGAATGGAGAGACTGAAATGTCTCCATTGCAGACTAAACCATGATAACTTGGATGGGTAAGAAACTGCTCAGCAAGACCCTGTCATCAGGTTGCATATGAAATACAATGTATTTCCAGAGCTGAAGCACAGAGGCCTGCAGAACAGTTTATTACATCCACAAAAGATTTAGAACAATCCTTTTACAAAATGAATGAGGAATCAATACTTCCTTTGGACAGCTGAAAGAAGTTTTCATTCTCCTTTCCAGTGTGTTTACATGTGCACATTTCGATTATAAATAACATTTCTGCATGCAAGGAGGACAAAACTATTCCTTCTGTCAAAACGCAATCCAAAATAACTCAAAATTTAAATCTGTAAGTTGCAAGAAAAAGTATGCAAGAGCAAATGAGATTACTTGAAGAATCAGAAGTTTAAATATCTTAGTATACATCTGCATTCTAGAGCTATCTGAATGAAGAGCAAGAACAGAGTACATGCTCCAAAGTTGTTCCAAGTATCTACGCACCAGGTTATATGAAGAGCAGAGAATAAGAAGACATGCTTACATGCACATTTTTGGACTTATTGAGGATCTGTCAGTTTCTTAGTATGCTGCATGGTTCACTGGAGAGTTTATTTTCAGCACAAATGGCAGTTTTATCAATCATTTCTAGTCATGTAAAGGCTTTATTATTCTCCAATGCAATACAGCAGGTTGAACCCTAACAGGAGACATGTACCTATCTGTAGGCATTCCATGCTACTTCTGATGTTCTTCAGTATCCTGTCAATATTCTAACTGGTGCTCAAGAAGAGCATGTGTTCTGTGTCATGTTGGCTAGTTTGTCACCTAAGTACACCCAGGTGCCATCTTTCAGACATCTTAACCTTCCTAAATATTCAAATTGACCTTCTTAAAGGCGTATGAGGAAGGAGGCTTAACCTGATGAAAAATTCACAAGAATCAGACCAGGATTCTCAAATTGTATATGACTTAATGATCTTCTTTCAGAATTGAAAAACAAGGGGAGTTTTAAAAGACTAGTTCAGCGTTTAGAAAAACCTTGAGAATTCAAATTTTACATTTACCAACCCTCAGGAGAGCATTGTCTCTGCATCAAGGGTCTAAGCATTGTTCTTATATGCATTGTCCGGTTTTCTCCCTCCCTTTTTCTGACTCCTGAGATTTATATTTGTTGTAAAATGTGTATATGAGAGAGAATGAGGGTTAGGAGATAGGCAGGGAGCTGAAAAATTAGATAGAATGAATGATTAAACTTTCACATTTTGCCTTATCCTGAACTGATAAAATAATTCAGTAATAATTTGATGAACAGTTTTCAGAGTAAGTTAGCAAATAGCTAATCCTGACAACATAAATAAAAGCTAAATTTCCCTTCCTACTTTAAATGTGTTTATTTGAATTTTCTTCTAACATGTTTTTCAATGAGGCAGCTAGGAGGGATAGCATTTAAAATATATAAGGCCTTGAACCAATTAAGCAGTTCTAACTGTTCTGGATAGTTGAGTCTAAAATTCTCTCACAGTGGGTAATCTTTTAGCCTTGGGTCATGGTAGAAAGTCACTGAACATCACTGAGCATCTCCTTATCTTTGCAAAACCTGCTAAGTTAATTGCAGATCAGATGTTCGTCCAAAATTACAAAAGACAGGATGTGTCTTTGTCAGGAGGGTGATGAAGTCAGATTTCCAGCTGAGGTAATAGATGAGAGACCAACAATCAGCAAACATCCTTTATAAATATATCTAATGACCCAATCAACACCTTTTCTCCATGTATGCATTTTTTAATGGCAATTACTCCCAAGACCTCAGAAGTTCTTAACATATTAAAAAAAAATCTGAAAAGAATAGAACAAATATAAATTCTTATCTTGACCTAATGAGTTTGAACGTTATTCAGGATCCACTTTCTGGATGACAAAAGCAGATTTAATTCTATTTACAATTAAAGAAAGTTAAATCTTTAAAAGATCTAAAACAAAGAAGCCATTTTTATCAGTGCAGTATTCCATACCCGTTCTCTTCCCTTCATTGTATTGTTCATTAAAAGAAAACGAAGTCCCTTAAAATGTACCTTTTTATGCAGAGTGTAGAACATAAACTGCTTTTTCTCTTTTTTCTCTTCTGACTTCTACCAACTTTTCCCAACATTTCGGTGTTGTTTTTATGCTTGCTGTTGTTTATCGTCTTAGCTTCAAACTGACCTCAGCAATGTCAGTTTGTATAGTTAATGCATGGTTTTTTGCATAAATTAAAAGAACTTGGAATTTAGTAAGCTGCACACAATTTGATCTCTCCCTTTTCAGCATAAGCAAGTCATCTATTGAATACTGCAGTCATACCTGTCCTAGGAAACAAATTTTTGTTTTTAATTTTTTTTTTTATAACAGTTTATGGTCATTTTTCTCCCAAGGGATCAAGGTACCTGTCCACTAAGTAAGAAAAATGTAGTTCAACTGCTAATTTAATGAAATGTCTGTTTTTTATTACTTTTTCTTCTGGCAGCTGTGTTTAGTGACACATAAGTACAATTATAAATAATGTAACAAGCTTCTGAATGCTTCATGCTGTAGGGATGAATTTCATCTTTTTATACATATCGAGAAACCTGTATGCTGTACCAAATGATGAAGAAAAAAAAAAAAGAAAATATGGAGATATGCTTGTTCACCATTAAAAAAAAACTATCAGCATGTAACTTCTCACAGTGTGTATTTTCCGTATCCCTTGTCACATTACTTCATGTAGGGTTAATTTCAGACTCAGGTATAAAATGTTTCTAGATTCATTACTAAGAGCAAACAGGGATTTTAGTTCTCTGTATTTGTCCATATTTAATTCCACTATATGGTCATCATTTTATAAATAAATTGATATGAACAGGTTTCACAGTATTCTGTTTGTTTATTCCTCAGACACTACATGAGGCAAAGACAAACAGGGAAATTCTGTATCTCAAAAGAATATTTTAATGAAATAACTTGTTGGCAAAAAAAAAAACTATTTCTCTAAGAGACATGAAATACTTTAATAAAACATAAATTGCTTTGGCTACCAGTGCCAAGGACTTTAAGTCCTTGCAATGGATCATTTCTTCAAGACAATATTAACTGTAAAACTGAAGAATTTTCCATTGCTTATGGTCTAGACAATATTTTCTTTTCAAAGATGTAGCCCTGAGTCAAAAAAGGATCCCAGATTCAGGACACTCAAACTCAAATTACTGAGTCAAAATACTTATATTGGAATACAGTAATTGTGAATATACATTTAAATCTAAAAAGCTATTTTTTTCTAACATCCACTGTTTTATTATTACTGCTTTAGGATAAAAAACTTCTTTGTGTATCTATCTAAACTCAGCAAAAGAAAGAAAAACTTATCCTCAAAGGACTTTCTAATAATATAACTCCATTGTTGTTACACCATCAAAATCCAACACCAAAATGAGAGTATTAGCAAAACAATCTGTCCAGGATTAAATAAGCAGCACACGGATATTTATTGAAAACAGATAACTTAATATGAAGTATTTTATGAAATATTTCTACTGTCTTATGAAATAATATTAAAAAAGGTTTTCTATGAAAGAGTGCTGATTCATTTGTAAAGGATTCTTGTCTTTTTTTCCATTCCCTTTTTTAAAAAATTCCCAGAGAGTATGTCAAGAATGCAGTTTCCAACTAACTTCATGAAATTAAACTCTAGGCAATAAATTAAGCTTTACAATATAGTTTGTCACAGTGTTTTTACTTCTATATTTCAGTACATGTATCTAAGACTGTGCTTTTCCTTTGATCTTTCAGAACTTACTTAACTGGTAATATGGCCTCAAATATATCACATCTCTTCTGAATTTCTTAAAAGCATGCAAAGAAAGCTGTATCATTTTTCAGTCACAAACCCAAATGCTTGTCTCTTATCAGCAAACAGAAACCCAGTTCTTTCTGCTATCTAGTAGGATTCTGCTGTCTGGATTCAGTCTTTGACTTTTCAGATGTCTTGTTTCCTTACCTCATGGCATAGATAGGAAATTGTAACAAGAACCTAATTGTGCTATAGATTTTCAAAATTTCCTATTCATGTCATAATTAGCTGCATCTATACAGGCAAAAATATCTCCAGTATATATTTGTAATATACTCTGACCTTCAGTTTTTGTTGGCATATCTCACAGTCTGCAAGTATAGAAATGTTCCGTACTTAGCAACGATGCTAAGTAATCACAGAGACCCCTCTCAGATACAAGTGCTGAACACGTCATTAAAATTTGGTTGTCTTCTAATATATGGGTCTCTTTTTCTAATTATCCTGATCTTACTGAATAAACAGACAATTCAAATACACCACAGTTCACTCCTACCACATCCTCTTTTTGGAAAAGAGTTATAGTTATTGTAATCATCACTGAATAGTTAAAGTAAAATTGGTTCAAATGATTCCCATTTACCTCTACTTTCTTCTCCCTAAAGAAACATGAAAAACATTTGTTTCCCTAGAACAAAACAAAATAAAAAATTGTAATCTCTAATTCTTCAAATATTAAAAAGTTTTTTAAAGTTATTGTTTCAGGAAGCTGCAAAACATGGTTCTTATAAAACTCACTATCCTGACTGATCTGGTAGCACAAGTTTTAGTTATGTATTAATATGCCATTACCATTGAAATGAAGCCAAAAAAGTAATAGTGGTTACTTAGCAGTTCAAAACAAAAGGTTTATATTCTAGTAATAAATTTTAAGCTCTATGTATCTTAGCTTAATGTGTCAGGAAATGAAGCAACTGGGATTCATCAATATCTAAATGGCTTTTGTAGAGAAGGAGAGAATATTTGCTCCTCATGTTATAATGTTCTTAACATTATATGCCTGAAATCCTATCCTCTCCATCTAAGAACTAAACCTCAATTTTATAATTTTGGATTGTATCTCTAGGAGCCATTATAGAGAACTATTGGGTGGACTGGCACTATGTAAATTTCAGTAAATATAATTTCTGTATTTAAAAGACTGTGATAATTTAACTATTAACAAATAATAAAAATCTTCTGATTGATATCCAATTTCCCTGTTTGAATGAATTATCCCCGTATGATATCTGCATAATACCAAGTATGTATAAGCTCTGTAGCTACACATGATTTAAAAAAAAATTCAATATCACTTTTTAAATCTGCTAAATTTGCATATAAAATATTGCCTTAAAAAGAATATTAATCAGGGATCTTTTTATCCTATTCCTCTAGGATTTAAATCATCATGCAGTTTCTGGAGTGTGAATTTTTGTACAGCAGAACAAGAGGTTGAGGAGAAATCAGGATGTAAAAGAATGGGGTCTATTATGGTCTTATTACTTTAATACTTCAACAAATTCACTAAAAATTCTGAATGGGAAGTAAGGTAGTGGACTTTATTATTTCTTGATGATTGCTGATAAGCAGTTTAAGATGGGATGAAGAGGGGAGAAACACATTTGGAATCTTAACTGTTGCTGCTACGGTAATCCTAACATTGCAGTGTTTCCAAAATTGGTAAAAGGATGACTGACATATATAAAATACACTACCACCAATTCATATTGTTGCTACTGCTTTTTATATAACTCTCCTGTATTTCTTACTCAAGACAAATGAAAATACCATACCTAAGAAGTAAAAACTCCTTGGAATATTACAGACGAGGATGGCCTTTTTTGTTGGCTTTGCTAGTCTGCAAAGCTGGATATGAGCCACCAGTGAGCCCAATCATGTAGGCACCTATCATACGGACAGTGACGGACTAGAATAGTATGTCCATCCATTTTTGGAATGATAGGGTAAATTTCAGCAAGTCTAGGAAAGGCCACCAAGTTTGAACAGAAATTAATGCTTTCCCCATGAGAGGACTGAGAAATAAGGTTTATGTGCATAGTGAATGGAGAGGAAATGAACATGTGTGGTCGCAAGAGAATTTTCTATTTGATGTAGGGAGAAACAAAGACAGCAAAGTGAGAGCATATTGCCCAGAAAGGCCGGTCAGACCTCATCCTTGCATCCAGCTCTTCAACGCCAAGCTGGACAAAACTGTGTGCAGTTCAGGCTGATCTTAGATTCTGTGTTTGATCTTAGATTCTGTGTTTGTTTAACTCCTTTGGACAACTTAGCACCAAACAGCTGCTGATTGGCTCCACCACGGTGAGATGGAGAAGAGAATCAGAAAGTTAAAAGTGCAAGAACTCGTGGGTTGAGATACAGACAGGTTAATAGATAACAGAAAAAGCTGCTTGTGCAAGCAAAGGAAAGAAATTCCTTTGCTCCTTACTATTGGCAGGCAGATGTTCATCTGCTTCTAGGAAAATAAGATACACTATGCATAAAAGTTTCTTATGAAGACAAACTCCAAATGCTTCCTTCTCCTAAGTGGCACTGCGTAAGCACTGCTCTGCTACAACAAAAACATCAACACTATTTTCATTATAAATACAAAATGCATCACAATAGAAGTTGCAATAAAGAAAGTTAACTACAAGCCAAAACCAGAAGACCATGCTGTGATTAGAAATCTGGACTAACGGCTTAAAGCAGTAAGAGAAAAAGAAAAATCAGTGTTACTAAATTGATTTGTTAGTGTTTCCTAACAGATACCACATCACTAAAAATTCCTAGTCATTCCACACATGCATGTCAAATAGTTATGCATGTGGTTGTTCTCTGGATTGTATTGTTGGCCTTTTCTCTCTCCAGATAATCAATGTTAACCCTGCTTCTTTTCATTAGAGAAAGTATTTTTTATTAGACAAAGTCTTTAATTGCCAGAACATTATCATTTTTAACACAATATTTAATTGAACAAACCAATCCCTCTTCTGTTAGCTGTTTTCCCGTCCAGAAGTCAAATATCTTCCAGGGTAAAACAAAACAACAACAACAACAATAAAAAGTTACTTGAAGTCAGAAAATATTAAAAGCAAGTTTTTTTCTGGTCATGAGTGATTAAATCCTCATCCCCTAGATTTAGATGCCACATTACTATGCTCCAACATCATCATTTCTTTTTCTAAAGACTTTGGTTTAATTTATTTTCTCTAAACCAATTTGTATCCAGTCAAAGTAAGATTGCAGTTTTACAATCACATGGGGAATAAGCGATCCCATTCTATAAATAACTGAGTCATCTGCATAATATGTTCTAAGAAATCCCAGTAGACTTTGAAGATATTGTATATGAATAGAAAAAATACAGAATCAGTTAAGAAATGTATTCAAGAGACACTTCCACTTATACATCTAACATTTTCTAACACCAGTATTAAACCAACTATTTGATCTAGGAATAATGAGAACGTGAAGACAGAAAAGTTTTATATATATATATACACATATTTATATAAAATATAATACACACATTTAATTAAATGGGTGTTTAAATATTGGAAAGCTCTGCTTGAAATCAAACTGTCCAAAGATAGGAACCTGAAAATAGTTTATAATAGAAAGGGATATTATAGTTATAGTTATTAATGGCCACCTACTAAGAACATTCTCAATAGTACACATATATGTTTGTTGTCTGTTTCTGGTTGCAGGTGAAGTTATATTTTTCAAAAATAAATCATTTACATACAAAATACATTGAAGTATATGCTAAATGACATTTTCTGCAATGTCAGTAGACAATATAAATTAGTCACTAAAGGAATTAAAAGAGTGTATGGAAAAGTCTATCAAGCTACTATAGTATTAGGATATGAGAAGATAGAAGTTATACCTTAGTACTATCAGGTGTAGGGAAAATTAGAGAGCACTATTTTTATCTTTTTGAGCATCTCGATTTTAGATCAGTTTAGTAAACTGAACATGTTTTCCCTTTTTTCAATCCTGACATGATGATGTTTCACTCTATTGAATCTGAAAAGATACAAGGAAGTAATCAGGAGAGGTAATGCTATGTTTCTTCCCTTAAAAAAAAAAACAAGACAAATTAATCTTTAAATGTCCAAACAGAGTCACAGCAAAGCTAAAAGAATGAGTTCCAGAAAAAGTTTGCCACATTCCTTTGCTATCCTTTTAACTCTGCAGGAGCAGAGAGAGAAGAATGAATAGTTTATATGAAGCTGCTATTTGCTGATTTAAGTATAAAATGATCTCTAAAGATTTGCTCACTGACAAATGTCATCTAATTGGCTAAATTAGTTTTTCCAGTTGCTCATGGCTTAAAATTATCGGTGGATGAAGAGAAGTACATGAAAATAGAATATATTTTGCAACTCCACCTCGTACAAATTTTGGAGGAAAAAATATCTCAGACATAAAAAATTACTGAGTTTTGGCTCAAGTACAAAATCAATATGACCTCATCCTTTCAAAAATAACCCCACTACTTTTAAAAAATGAACTCTAATGAAAAGATGTAGCTTTTCAGATAGTTATTAAATATTAGAAGCAGGAAATACTTCCACTTTTGAATAGATTTCACAAACCACAAAGTAGCAAATAATGATCAAGATGAGAAGTGACATAACCAGGAGAATCATCTTAAGGCAATGAATGTTTATATAACTGTTAAGTAGAACCAGGCCCCAGTATTCTCAGTTGCTAAAAACAGAAAGGAAAAGACAAGGAGGGAAAGGGAGGGGAGGAGTCAGTTCTTTAAAAGAAAAATGGAAGCTGTGATTTTTTTTATCAAACTGCATCAGGCATAGCTAGGGAGAGGATAGAAGAGAATGAAGGAAAAAAAAATGATGCAATAAAGAGGCATCAGTTAGAAATTCAAAATGAGATATAGTGAAGTTAATGAGTTTCTTCAAATGCATCAGTGAGTTCAAACACAACAGATCATCTGGAATTATGTTAAATCTTCCTTTAAATCTGCCTGAAATAAACAGAAGAAGAAATGGACAAATTTTTCAGCAAAGAAATGTAAGAATTCTTGAATAAGACATGAAATCATAGAATCCTTTCAGTTGGAAGAGACATATAAGTGTCATCTACTTAAACTCCCCTGCAATGACCAGGTGTTTTGACAGCTTTATCAGGTTGCTCAGAGCCTGGTCCAGCCTGGTCAACCACCACCTCTCTGGGTAACTTGTTCCAGTGCTTTACCACCCTTCTTACAAAAAAAATCTTTTGTTATATCCAATCTAAAATCTCCCCTTCTTCAGTTTGAATGCACTTCCCCATAACCAATCACAGAAGACCTTGTTAAAGAATCTGTCCCCTTCTTTCTTATAGATCCTTCCCCTACCCTCCTCCCCCCCACCCCACAGAGATGATGACGACTTCTTTCTAATGGTAGTACAAACTTATTAATAAGTCAAAAGTGGCTTAGTAAGCTCTTTTTGGAGTGACAGATTCTGGCTTTTGGATCTCAGAAGGAATTCCTTTTGTTCCCATCTTCCAGGCCTTGCCAGCAGGTAAGAGGGAGCAGGGAGGCACCAACTTGTATCTTGCCTTCACAGGATACAATGGTATCATCCCCCAGTCTCCCATAGCAAGCTGGAGTTATTTGGTCACAGGTTAGATCTTCTGCCAGTAAACAGTCCCGAGCACTCTCTTCTGATGGCAAAAAACTCCAAAGGAATGCTTTCAAATGTAAAATTGTCCACACAGTGATGTTGATTGCCACACGACAACACCCATCACTCATCTCCTAGACAAGTCAATCTTATCACAAGAAATACCTCAGGAAGCAAGCTTTGAGCCAGAAAACACATGTAGCATCTCTGCCACCCTCCGATAGTAGAAGCAGGCTTAGGCAGCTCCTGAATCTGAAGTCCTGAACAGACACATTCTTGGACAGTCACTTGGTCTGGGTTGGTATATTCTTTTTAACAAGAGCTTTTTGCCTCGTGGAGATCATGGCCAGATCTGTTGTCTGGGAGGCAGCCAATAGGTGAGCTGGTCTCCTGATTGGGTAGGGAGATACTCTGCCCTGTCTGCCCAAACAGCTGTTGCAAACTGTCGCACTACACTATTACTCATGTGCTCCACTCTGCCCACTTAACATGCTGGGAACTGAACTCCCTTAAGGCCACTTTTGCATGTGATGCCACTGCTCCTGACCCCACTCCCATCATGCAGAGGCAGAAGGCATTTTTCTTTTTGCCAAGCAGAAGAGCAATGGCATCCAGCAGCTCATCTCTGACAGGAATTCAGTTGCTCTGCTGAGAAGATGCCTCATTTCAGTGTGGAATATGACTGCACAAGAGCTGTCTGCCTGTGGAGAAAGGACATAAGTGGTAGATAAATGAGAGCAGTTTAAAATAATTTCAAAAGCACTATGACAAAGACACCTGACAAAGGCTCTAAAAAGATCTGGGATGAGAGAACAGCATCACTCACAAATAGCAGGGACTGAGAAATACAAAGAAAATTTTTCTCATAAAAAATGAAACGGTGTGGGGAAGAGTAGTTATTGAAGCATTTTTTAAGTATAGTGAGTTTCCTGTCTTTTCCTCAAGAAGGAAATAGTACCTAAACACTTATCCTGGAAGGTTTATTTTTTAATTTTTTTATTTTTTTAGTTATCATTTCAATATTAACTAGAGCCAAAATTCATCTGGATTTTCTCAGACATTCTCCTTCTCTTCCTAGAAATTTTCTCTGTCTGGGAACTGGAGAGATTTCTGCACCGAGCTAGAATGTCCAAAATTTCCAGACATGTTCATTACACACATGCAGATTCATTTTGCAGCATAGGCATATAGTAAGTCTGCTGCTTCTGGGAAACATCAGTACACTGTGCATATGCGATACAGTTGGTATGCACATGCATAATAAGCCTAATGTGCTCCAAACACTGGATTTACAGCACAATGTGTGACAAGTATGTGAGTTTCTATGCAGGATTTGCAAAACAGGAAGTTTCGAATAATTTGCAGATTTTTCTTCTGATTCTTGGAAAACACAAATCTTACTGTATGTGTAGATACTACTGAAAACAACTAAAGGGAGAAAACACAAAAGTTAAAGACAAGATCTTAGTAACCCTAATGAATGAAAACTGCAGTGATAAGCATCAGAAATATCTTCACTGTGATTTAAATCATCTTGAATCAATATATGAAATTAAAGTAACATTTTTCTAGTGTCTACAATAGTGCCTAATTCGTATAATCATAGGATGGTTTGGGTTGGAAGGGACTTTTAAGATCATCTAGAACCAGGTTGCTCAAAGTCCTGTCCAGCCTGGCCTTGACTGCTTCCAGGATGGGGACTACAATCTCTACAACCTCTCTGGGCTACCTGTTCCAGTATCTCACTGTAGGGGAACTGTAAGATCATGGCTTGAACTGGTGATTGAGCAGCTGATGAAGTGATATGACTGGCCCAGTGATCACAGGCAAATTATTTGAAGCTGTGCTCTGACATGACTAAATGAGGTGGTACCAGGGTAGAGCATCTCTTGGACCTAGGCTGCTGAAGGTGTGCTGAATAACCAGAGAGCCCCTTCACTAACTGGGTGAGTTCAACTCTTCTCTCTGTATGTGACTATTGGCATACCTGCAAATACTTTGCCTATATTGTCAAGAACTTGTCAGAAGCAATTTTGCTTATTTGTGAGCAGAATGCTCACCACCTAGTCTCACTCCAGTATATAGGAGGGAGAGGAGGTTCTTTTGATATATGCATACCTGATGGTGAGATTAAGACACAATGGGCCAAATGTTAGCCAAATCAGTTTATTAGAAATCCTAGTTTAAATGCCTCAGAAAGCAAGCTTTGAGCCAAGAAAGAAAGAAAGAAAGAAAGAAAGAAAGAAAGAAAGGTTCAGGCACACCCTCACAGTAAAAATGTTCTTTCTAAGATCTAGTCCAATATGTCCTCTTTCAGTTTGAAGCTACTTCTCATCCTATTGCTCTACATGCCCTTATAAAAAGTCCCTCCCTGACTTTCCTATAGGCCCCCTTCAGGTACTGGAAGGCCTCTAAAAAGGATCCACTGTAGCCTTCCTTTCTCCAGGATGAAGAGCACCAACACTCTCAGCCTGTCCTTGTTAGAAATGGTACTTCTCTAGACCTGCTCCAACAGCTTGATGTGCTGGGGGGCCTGGAACTGGGGTCTTAAGAGTGAATCAGATTTTGTTTTGCTGAAGTTTCAGATCTCTGAAGAACCAATACATATTTCTGGAGAGCAGCTGTTCCATCTACTTCAGCTCAGTGGATGTATCCTGGTACCTGAGAGTGAGCTACATGTAGATATATTATGCCACTTATTTCATTTGACCAAGATACTACTCTCACAAAAACATGCTTTAACTTCTTTTACCATTAGCTCTTAAACTACAGGAATTAAAATAGCTGCCTTACACTTTCAAGTAAACAGTGCTCAACCTGAATTAGATGAATTTACAAACACAGAATTAAGACATAGATTTTCCCCATATGAGATAACATTCAATCAATGATATCTTGTCAGACAAAGATCTTTGTAAAGCAAAAAAATTTAGTCATTATTACAATAATGGGCCCACATCCCCTTATGGTAAGGGGGAAATTGCACAACTTATCACTCCATTAAATCTACTCCATTAAATACCTTCTCTCAGAAGCAGGTGATACCTCTCCTGTGGCTCACTGGTTGAGCGTATCAAGCTCACAATCTTCCTGATGTATTTACTAAAATATTTCTCCTTATTAATTTGTCACCCACCTGTTGTTATTTCATCTTTCAATAGGAACAAGTGAACAATACATATTAGACCCCTTGTTTTTCAAGGGGAACAGGAGGACAATGCATATTGGGGCCACTTGCAGTTCCCCATTTGTCAAGGGGACAGGAGAACAATGCATGCTAGACTGTCCCTCTCTATTACCTTGCCTTGGTCTAGGTATTTTGACAACCAAGTTACTTGGCAAACTTACTCTACCTTGTAGTAAGCTACGCCCCAGTGATTCATTGTGAACTGCAACACCTGCAGCCATTTTGCAAGAAAGATTAGCAAAAGCTTATACTTTAGTTTTATAAGTGTTTTTGCAGTAGAACAAAATTTACTTTTCACACTCACAACTAAAAAAATTTACATGTATTGTAAAAAACAATACTCAAAAACTGTACTGAAACATAGTCAATGATACCAGCCTTTCAGTGTAAATTCTTCATCAGAAATTACATAAATTTGTATTTACAATACGATAGTTCTTACTGTTTTATAACCATTTAAAGTCCTTGGTTAAAATGAAAAAGTGGACAAGTAATTTTTTTTTAATAACATTGTGCCTGCAGGATGCTACTAATAAATGGAAGAATCATCATTAACTAACAATGAAAATGCCAAGTTAATTCTAATTATCTTGACTGTTGAGCGTTTAAATGAAGATCTTAAAGGTAAATAATTACTGAGAAGGTATTTCTGAGAATAAATTATGGAAGATTTTATACAAGATAGTGTAAACAACAGGTTTTAACTCCTAATATGTAAGTTTATTTGTGATATGCTTGTTAAAAAAAAAAAAAAAGTATGATTTTTTTGTACAAAAATAAAAAATATAAGTTATCATTTTGTTAATGCAGTACTGTATATTTTTTTTCAAACCTACAGGCGCTATCAATAATGTAGCCTCATTAACTATTAAATCTCAGGCTTAAATATAACAGTTCATAGCACAGCTGATTGATCATAATGAATTTGTAAGCCGAAGATCAAAGTAACATATATTAGAAACTCACTAATAGTGAATTATAAAAAATTATATTTCAAAGCATTAAGCTGTTTCTGCTTAATAAAATGTCACAAACTATATAACAAATTATATGATGAAAATATTCTAAATTAATTCATTTTCAAGTTTTCTTCATCATTCAAAAAAAAAGTTCAGTGCATTTGTATATTTTATCTCTGTGTTTTATATTAACTTTCTATTGTATCTCCAAACTATTCTTTCCAAACAGCACAAATGCAAGTTCATCACTACAATAACTAATTTTTAGCTCTTCTGTAATAGGTGGAATTTTAGCAAAGTAGGATTAGGCAGCTAACAGTGAGATTTGAAAAAGACTTGAGGGAGCTGCCTGAAATAGCCAAAGGAAGTATCAGAAAATAATCAGTTTCTGTTTCTATTGTAAGGATGCCTATTTTTGCCTCTCTTTCTAATCACGCACATGTAAAATACATAATACGTACATAGTGGCATATGGAAAACTGTTGCCAGGTTCCACCTCTCACTTCAGTGACAGAGAAACACATAAAGTACCTATTGTACAAATATAAACAAAAGGTATGAATAATTCACATTTGGCAGGAAAGCAAAATTCCACTTAGGAAAATTCTTTTCTTTCAATAGAAATAGCAGCTTCAATATTGGTAAAATTTCTTCCAAAGAAGTTTTAGTTCAGTACTCACTTGTCAGCAAATTACTTTCACAAGATTACAAAGAAAAAAGGCCAATTGATATTGAAATTCTTAAAAGGTTAGCTCAGAAAATGTAATATTTTCTCTTCTTCCCCCTAGCCCCAAAAGAAGTCTCATTTTGCAGTAATTGTAAGAATGGCACACCTCCACCTGCACTACTTGGCACTCAATGATTTTCCATATTTTATGTTGCTGTTGCAGTCATAAGCATACACTGTACCTTTTTTTTACAAGTGTTATTTAAATGTAACAGTAGTTATATCATGCAGTAAAATAAACATTAAGCAATGTTAAAATCTTTTAGAAATACCATTTAAAATTATTACAATACTGCATACATTATATATATATATACGCACATATAGTTATCCAGCATTGTGAAGAACTCAGTTATCAGAAGATTCGAAAGGAAAAAAGATAAGTTTCACAGTACATTTTAAGGATGCTTTATCCACCTTTCCCAGCACATAGCCATAAGGTAAGTGGAATTGAATTCTACATTAATAACCTAACTAACACTTTTAATAGACAAAACTTTATAGTAAATATGCAATATTTAGTACTGCTTTTAGACTCTAGATGAAATCTGATGGTTGTTTCTATAGCTAAGAGAATGCCAGCCAGGTAACTTTTGTCTCTATACAGTACAAAGTCAGAATGTCTCCAGGAAAATCAACATCCACCTCCCCACACATATGCTCCATGAGAGTAAAGTTATTGGACTGATTTCAGAGCTAGCATTTGTTCAGATCTCTGAAACAGAACCATACATAGAGAGAAGGGACGCTTCTAGCCACTTAGGTTCCCATTCCCAAAATTTCAGTTCATAAAATCTGTTTCAAGAAGCTAACACATCACATAACAGCTATTGAAAATAACATGGAAGGGGTCCCACATGGATTATACATTAATATTTACTCAGCAACTGGGAAAATTTCACTTAAATGAAAAGCGTGTAAGTAAATGCCATCTTTCACCTTTTCTCCTGAAGCTGCGCTGATAGACAATTTAGAATATTTGTATTACGTCTCTCAGAGGAGAAAGAAAGCAAAGAAAGCAAAGAAATCAAAGAAAGCAAAGAAAGAAAGAAGAGCATTATCCCATAATCTAGCAGTAGAGGAAAGAATGAGAAGGTTGCATTTACTCTAATTTATCCCATAATTATCCTAATTTTGAAATTAATCAGAGTTCGAAGCCAGGACTTCCTTTCCTCTATCTAACAGCTTAGAGATTGGTTTTATTTAAGCCTGTACCAACTGACTATTTCTAGGGTTAAGCTCATTATTCTTTTCATGAGCAGCTGGATATATCCGAATAGGTGGAACATGTGAATGTCTCATAGAAAAATCAAACATAGCAAGGTTCATTTGAATTGTATTTCAGCATGACAGCATTTTTAGCAGGTTAATAGAGATATCAACAGACAATTATGAAACTGAATTTTCCCTGCATTTTTACTGTATGCCATCTTTTTTCCAGTTTGAAATGTCATCAAGGAGAAAATACTCAATGGAATTAGAAAAAGTATACCATCAATTTTACACTTTGTTTGCAGTCCACTTGTTTCTAAGTAGGTAATGACTTTTCTCTGTACGTTTGATAAAGCATTAGGATAAAATAGCATACTACTTACGATCAGAGACACTCATACTGTGCAACTACAGTAACCACGATGTAGAATGACTATTTGTAAACAGTCAAAGCCAGGCTTTATATAATCTAGGTCCCTGCATACAGGAAAGAACTCTGTTTATCTATTAATACAATTAAAATTTTCTTATTTTCTTTTGCATTTTGCAAATGCAAAATCACCTCAGATTCCTCAGAAATCTTTTTCCAAAATTCCATAACATCATTTTTTTTTAATGAAACCCTGATGAACCTTTTAAGATCAGATCATCCTCTAAGACTTCTGAGAGAAATTCTATCAATTTAACTTTTTTCCCTAATAAATGAAGAAGTCTGTCTCTTTCTCTATGAGCTAATTTATTATATCCACATTCCAATATCTGTTGGAGAGCTAATGTCACACCTAGTTTAGATTGCCTAGGCATTTGGTTTCTGCAAGGTTGACTTTCACTAATTTCATCTATGTTTTTCACAGTTTTTTACTGGGCTTAAAATTCCCTTGGCATATCAGAGACAACTATTGTAAATCTAAACAACAGCAATTAGACAGCTAAACTCATTATGAAGGATTTATATAGAGAGCCAACTGACAATTTTGATTCTTGAGTGGTTTGTACTGTTCTGCCTTTCTTCTCCTTTCATATGTAGCTTTGTAGACTAAAGATTTTATTTTCTAATGTTCACTGCATACTTTGGAAAAACCTCTTCACCACATGCTCTCACAACTTCTTTGTGTCCAAAAAGAAGTAAATTAATTAACGCCATCTTGATAATTAATATTTAACGAAAGTAATCCAATGCATTTTCAGCAACAACCCAGAAAGCAAAGCAGATATTTATCTTGTCACTTTGAGCTGTCTAAGAGTTGGATGTCTTCCCTAAGACAGCAATCTAAATCTTCTCTATAGAGTGTAACAAGAAATATGTGAGTTCAGAGAGCAATTAATTCTGTATTTTTTTATTTCATTTTTTTCTGGTTGGTTTATGCAACACATGACAATCAGTGTTGTCAGACTGTTTTTTTTCTGTTCAAGACCTCCCCTCCTCTCCTACACCAAATAATTGCTGAATGACAGAAGTGTTTCATTTTACTAAGCACAATTTGAATTATAATATGAGCATTTCCTGCTTACAGCAATTCTCCCCATCCAGGAAAGCTGACTAATTCATTGATTCAAAGTTGTTTTTCTTATCAACTATTTCTCTGAGGAAAAAAAAAGTTATTCATCTTGAAATGCAACAGTTAGTTACAAAAGAATGTGTCTTTTGTTCTATTTACTTTTTTTTTTTTCTTCCTTTTACTGAAGGACCTCTAAATACAGCAAAGGAAAAGGAGAAGCTCCATTCTATGCCTTAATTCTTCAATTACTGGATTTAAAATCACAGGTAATATACCAGTACCCTCAAAGCTTTTTCCTGGAGACATTTAGAGTTTGCCTGGTTTTCTTTTTTCTTTTCTTTTTTTTTTTTTTCTTGGTGGATTTTTTTCCTTAAAGGATCTGCCAATCAGCTTCCCAGTTCAGCAAAAGATTTCACAGTTACCTTTCAATTGTACGCCCAGATTTGGGAGTAAGAACTTCATTTTCAGTAAAATATCAGATGCAAAGCCCAGCTGATTTTATTTAAACTTTTATTAGAATATAAGAAAATTAAGAGGAAGGATCAGTGCGATGAGATTTGAGTCACCTCTGTACTGGACATCAACTGTACTTATTAAATAATGAAAGCAGCAGGTCATATGCGTATATTAGTAAGATGTTAACTTGTGTGCTGTCTTCTGCTCATTTTCAACTTTTTATTCTTTGAGAACCTAAACATATCTAAGTAATCACCCTTTTCTTGCTTCCAAAGGAGTAATGCAACCAATCACTCAGAAACGCAGTGTTCTTCTGCTTCAATATATTTTAGCAAAATAATTTTTTGTTACAGTGACAGATTAAATGGCAAATTTTATACATATAATCCAACCAATATTACAGTGTTCTTTTTCTACTGCTCATTCCCCTATCATAGAATCACCAAGTTTGGAAAGATCTCCAAGATCATCTAATTCAACCATCTACCTGCCACCAGTATATTTCCCCACTAAACTATGTTCCTTAGTACTGCATCTAAATGTTTCTTGAACACCTCCAGGGACAGTGACTCAACCACCATGGGCAGCCCTTCCAACACCTGATTGCTCTTTTGGAGAACATTTTTTTTCCTAATATATAATCTTAACCTCCCTGGTACAACTTAAGACCATTTTCTCTACTCCTACCACTACTCACACAGGACAAGAGGCCAACACCCACCTCGCCAAAACTTCCCAGCTAAAGGTAGTTGTAGACAAGTATTAAGCCTCCCCTGACCCTCATATGCTTCAGGGTAAATAATCCCAGTTATCTTGTCTGCTTCTTATAAGACTTGTGCTCCAGACCCCTTGGCAGCTTTGTTGCCCTTCTCTGGACACACTCCAGGGCCTTGATGTCTTTTTTCTAGTGAGGAACCCAAAACACAATACTTCAGGTATGGCCTCACCAGACCTGAGTACAGGTTAATGAGCAGGGTCACCTCCCTGCTTCTGCCAACATTATTTCTTATACAAGCTAGGATGCCTTTGGCCTTTTTGGCTATCAAGGAACCCTGATGGCTGATGTTTAGCTGAATGTTAACGGCACCTCCAAGTCCACATATTCTACAGTCATCCAGCTCTCTGCCACAGCTTGTAGCATTGCCCAGCATTGTCATGGCCAAAGAGACCAGCACTTGGGTCTTGTTGAACTTCATCCCCTTGACCTCAGCCCAGCAATCCAGCCTTCCAGATTGCTCTGTAGGGCCTTCCTATCCCCAGGTAGATCAACACTTCACCAGCATACTGCTAGTTCATGTTTAGTTGAGCATCGACAGACAACCTCAGGTCTGTTTCCTCTAGTCTTCCAGCCACTCTGTCCCAAGCCTGTAGCAATTGCCCAGGATCGTTGTGGCCAAAATGCAAGTCCCAAAACTTGGTCTTGTGAACTTCATCCCATTGGCCTCAGCCCAACTATCCAGCCTGCCCATATTGCTCTGTAAGGGCCTTCCTACCCCCAGGTAGATCAACACTTCCCTCCAGCTTGATGTCATCTGCAAACTTACTGAGAGTGCACTCAATCATCAGTAAAGATACTAAGCAGGAACAGTCTTGATACCAACCCCTGGGGAACACCACTCATGACTGGTCACGAGCTGGATTTAACTCCATTCACCACTACTCTCTAGGCCTAGCCATCCAGACAGTTCTTTAACCAGCAAAGAATGCATCTGTCCAAGCCATGGGCTGCCAGCTTCTCTAGGAGAATTCTGGGGTATCAAAGAGTCAGTATCAAAGGCTTTACTGATGTGTAGGCTGTTGGCCATGTGGGACCTGCCTTTCATAAACCCATGCTGGCCGGTCTGATTCCCCCAGTTCTTCTGCATACGCCATGTGAGCTCATTCAAGATGATCCATTCTATATCTTTACCTGGCACCAAGGTCAGTCTGACAGACCTATAGCTCCCCAGATCCTCTTTATGACCCTTCTTGCAGATGGGATTCACTTTGGCAAGCCTCCAGTTCTCTGGGACCTCTTTGGTTAACAAGGAATGCTGATAGATGATTGAATGAAGCTTGGCATTTACCACTAGCTCTTTTAGCTCCCGTGGGTGGATCCCATCTGGCTCCATGGACTTGTAACAGTGCAGATGGAGTAATAGTTCTGTGACTGTTTCCACCTGAATTGTGAGGAATTTATTCTGTTCTTTATCAAAGACTTCCAGGTCAGGGGTCAGAGTACCCCAAGGACAATTGGTGTGACTTTTAAGGACAGATGTAAACAAGGCACTGAGAACATCAGCCTTTTCCTTATCCTCAGTGGTCACATCCCCTGCTGCATCCAGTAAAGGATGAAGATTCTCCTTAGTCCTCCTCTCACTATTAATATATTTGTAAAAAAGCTTTTTGATCTCTTTTACCGCAACAGCCAAGTTGGGATTAAGCTGGGCTTTAGCTTTTCTAGTTTTCTCCCTTCATACCCTAGCAACTTCTTTGTACTCTCCCCAAATTGTCTGTCACTTCTTCCACAGGAGGTAGACTCTCTTTTTTCTCCTGCATCTTGGAGAAATTTCCCTGTTCATTCACACTGACTTTTTTCTCTGCCAGATCATCTTACTGCAAAAGAGGACAATCTACTTCTGTGCTTCTAGGATTTCTTACTTGAAGAGTCTACATCCTTCCTGGACCTTTCTACCCTTCTGGACTGAATCCTAGGGGACCTTCCCTACCAGGGTCCTGAATAGTTCAAAGTCCACCCTCCAAAAGTCCAATGTAGTAGTTATGTTGACCCACCTCCTGACCTTACCAAGAATAGAGAATTTCATGATTGTTCTGTCCAAGACAGCTCCCTACCTCCACATCTCTCCATGGTCCTTCTCTATTCGTGAACAGCAGATCTAGCAGGACACTGCTTTTAGTAGTCTCTCTCACTAGCTGAGTCAGGAAGTTACCAAAGGACACAAGGATGTCAGCCTGGTTGGCACTCCCCAGCCAACAACAGTATTGTTACCATTCCCAGCCCTAAGCTCAACAACACTGAAGCATTCTTTAAGGGCCAGAGCCACACTACTGCCCTCCTTCTTTGCCTATCCCTTCTCCAGATCTTGTAGCCATCCCTTAGAGCAATCTCAACGTGCTTCAGTAATGGCAAATAATCATAGTTTGTCTACTACGTAATGGCTTCCAGGTCCTCCTGTTTGTTGTTTATGATGCATGTACTGGTGTAGATGTACTTTAGCTGAGTACCTCACTTCACCTGAAACCCATAAGCATGCCCCAGCTTATCCCTAGCAAGCCTGATTTTATTTCCTTCCTCCTTATGTTTTTTAATGGCCCCTCAGTGAGTCCTGCCAGTTCATAGGCTATGACCTTGTTTTCCCTTTCAAGGCAGGTGAGACCCATCTGCAGCCATCAGGCTAGGTGCTAAGTATACCACCCCATGGTTTAAAAAAAATAAAAATAAAAAAAATCCTTCCCCTCCCCAAAATCCTGAGATTGCAAGAGTCTCTCAGCCATTTATTTATGAGATAACCACATATTCATGAGTTACATGATTTATCATATCCAATACATGATCCAGCAAGTGAATGATAAGTTCTTCCAGCAGGCACAGATTAAATCACAAATAAATAAATAAAAAACAGCTGTTACAAGTAAGTGTAATGTTTTCTCTTATCTGACACTTCAATCAGATAAAAACAATGACCCATATTCCCTTAATGTAAAAGAAAAGTCTCTCTTGACGCAAAAACTTGTTTAGCATTACTAGAGTAAGAAAAAATCAGTTTAGGATTTTTCTAGCTCCGTTCTAGTATTTCCAATTTGTGTCTAAGAATTATGAAACTGCTCTTCAAGAGCTTCAGATTCTTCTTACTGAAGTTCTAGAATACACTAAAATACACTCATAATTTATTCTAATATATATTTTTCCAAATTGAATTTTACCTCAAAGGGACTTAAATAACTTTCTCAATCTTTCTTCCTTGATCTAGGCTGCAAAATTTTCTCTTTCAGCTTTCAGAGACACACTTGTGAGTGGCCTTTTACTCTGAACAATCTATTGCATTGTTACTGATGGTGTTTGCATCTCACAGGTGCATTTTATGTTTAGATTGCCATTGCCATTACTGCAGTCATCATTACATATGTATTAAAATTATCTTGGTTCACGTGGTTTGGCTTTGTCTATGTTTATTTACAACAATCAAACCTGTAATATCAGAATGGGAGGAAAAGCTCAAGTGCATTTTTGTAGCTCAGTGGCTTTGTTAAAACCACTGATAAATGAGAACATTCTTATTTGGAATTTTGTCCCATTTTCAATTAAACACATAATTCTAAGAAGATATAGAGAGAGTTCTCAAGGTTCACAAACCTTTCAACAAACCTCAGCTGGCTTATAAATAAGCCAAGCTAATAAATGATTTTGGATGAAAATATTGTGGTTTTACAGGAGTTGATCTGTAATCAGGCAAAACTTGGTGATTTGGCATAGAGTTTTGTGGTTTGATTCATCTCAAGTCTTGAAGTAAAACTCAAGGGATGACAGCTTATATGAACAGAAACTTAAAATATTCATGCAAAATTCACTGTAACAAAACTGCTTTAATATGGGCAACTCTGCAGGGACATTGGAGTGGAGAGTGGGAAAGGCAGGAGAAGAAAAGAAAAAATATTTTTTCATAGACTTCAAGCCTGTGTGGAATTTTTGTGTGGAGCTTGTTGTTTATTCATTTTTAGGCATCCATTAAGGAAAGACTTGGCCCATTTAACCCACAATATAATCAGTTTGTGGATTTTTGTGGTTACTTAGAATGTCACAGCTACTTAGAACAGGGCTTAGAATTTTTACAATGACAGATCAAAATGCATGGTTGTCTTACTAACATAACAGTAATAATTATGAAAATTATATATAAAATTGGATAGGATACCATTTATGGGAATTATTGTATTATTTAAATACCAATACTCACAAAAAAAAAAAAAAAAAAAAAAAAAAATTAAATGCTGATGTAGAAAATACTACAGAAAAAAAAAACCTCTAAAATGAGAATTACAGTTACAAGGGCTATTCCAAATGTAATGCCTCCTATTTTATCAAGCTGGCCCATGATGTCAGAAGCAGATGGTGGTGTCGCAGTAGAGGTTGAACCTTCACACTGACATTCCATTAAATTTTGTTGCCATTTGACAGATGGCAGCAGAGGTGCAGTCTGATAAAATGGCATCTGACATAGACATGTATGTGAAGCAAAGGTGTGGAACTGAATTCCTCCATGCAGAAAAGATGATACCCACCTGACATTCACCAATGCTTGCTGTATGTTTGTGGAGACCAAACAGTGAAATGGTGGGTAGTGCTTTTCAGAAGTGGTGACAGTGACATGAAAGACAAACCATATTCCAGATGGTCATGCACAGCTGTCACTTCCACAGTTGCAGATTTCTATGAGCATGGCATGAGGGCTCTTAATCATTGCTGTTGAAAATTCATAACTAATGGTGGTGACTATATTGAAAAATAGTGTTTTGTAGATGAGAATTGGCTGTATCTTAACAGTGTTATTGTGCTTTTTGTATCTGTTGTAGTTTCAATAGAAATAAATAGGAGGCATCACTTTCAGAGCAACATCCATACATTGTCTGACAGGTAGCCACTCAGAGACTATCAGAGATATAAAAATGATTTTGTTTTAAAAATTGAAATTGCATTCACAATGTTGCGTTTAATCTCCTATATACTTCCCCACTTAAGAAAGACCACCAAATATTTCTCAAGACACTTCAAGAAAGGCTGCCCACTTTCTCAACCTATTTATATAATATATCAGAGAATACAGGGCTAAAATATCTGTGTTCCTCTTCAACAGAAAATAAAAAAATTGGTATGTTTATTTTAGAAATACATGAGCAAGATTGCTAGCTCTGTTTATTTTCATCTTAACTTTTCCTCGCGTTGCTTCTTTCCCAGTGCAGCTAAAGGTTGCATAAAATACTAGAACTCAGTGATTTAGATGCTTTGCTACAATATTGTTCTGCAGTCTTCCCCACCTGAAATCATTGTACTCTGGCTGTTTATTTCTAAATTTATAAGAATTAAAGAGAAAAGAAGTGAGAGGAAGAAGACTTCTTTCTCTTGGAAATGAACTTGTGAAGATAAAAATTTTTTTCCTCTTTTTTTGCTATTCCACTTAGTTAACAGTGGAAAATAAAGTTAAGTTATTCTTTCAGCTACAGGTGAGAAACAGATAATGGAGATTCTGTACCTGGAAGGGGCAACCCTGTTTGTACATACAGGCTGAGGAATTAGATGCTGGAGAACAGCCCTGCTGAAATGGATTTGGAGATATTGCTTGACAGCAAATCACCCTGGTGCCCATGCAGCCAGGAAGGCCAGCCATATATGGGGTATATCAATGGGGTCCCACTCCGTACTGTACTGTTGCAGTACCACCTTGAATACTGTTTGCAGTTCTGGGCACCACAGTACAAAAAGAATGTAAAACTATTTAAGAGTCTTTGAAGGGCAGCTATAAAGATGGTGAAGGATGTAGTGGGAAGATGTATGAGGACTGGCTGAAGTCCATTGGTTTGTTCAGCATACAGAAGAGGAGACTGAGAGGAGACCTCATTGTGGCCTACAGCTTCCTCATGAGGGGTGAGTACATGCAGTGCTGATTTCTGCTCTCTGGTGACCAGTAATAGAACCTGAAGGAACAGGCTGTAAATTAAGTTTTACAGTTCCTTCTAACAATACTGAAGGGGAGAAAGGGCAAAATATTAATCCTTTCTTCTCTCTCTGGTAGGAGTGGTGGGTATTGGCAATACTGTAAAACCAAATGCATTTACAAAATGATTTATTTAAATAATATAAGTAACTCGGAATTACGATGTATGCCTGAGCTCTGCATAGAAATATTGCCAGAGGCAGGAATCATTTCTGCAGTATCACCATATCACTGCTTCATTGCTTCACTGCACATAAACCTTATTTCCAATTAGTCTGAACTCCCTGAGAATCAATCGCCAACTGTATAAACATTCTAAACGCATACTGTGCATGCCACTTCAAATTTACCACTAACACTTTACAATATTTCTATCATTTATTCCCAGGAAATATGCCATTTTGTACCAAAGTCATGATTTAACAGTGTTTCGTTTTTGCTCTAACCATCCCATATTAAAGAAAGCATGCATACGAATTCACAGCTAAACAAATTCATACATTTTCTGCATTTCTTATCTAATAATTCTCTGTGCAGAAAAAACATAATGTCAATCTGATTAAGGAAAAAGAAAAATCTAAAATTTTTGTGCTGGTTCATGATTAATTACATGGAAATGATATTGTTCAAGCCTCACTCATAGAGGTTGAAATGGTATTTGAATTGGTAGGCCACAAATTTAATGAGGTTAACCAACTTCTTTTGTCTTCCACAATACCACAAACACACCAGATCTCCTAGCAGGTCTAAAGGCTTCTGCCTATATAACTAGTAATTCCATTAAATTAATCCAATTAAAGAGTTAATAATCCAGTTCCTTGGACTGACAACTTTCCAGATACTTGGTTCTCAGAAGAGAAGTAAGTGGCTATAAGTGACCATGCAATGATTGAATTCACATTCCTGAGGGATATCAGACAGACAAAGATCAAAATCAGAATGCTAATTCTTATGACGGCCAACTTCCAGCTCTTCAGGGAGTTAGTCAACAAACCCTCCTGATAATCTTTACTCAAGGAAAAAGGAACCAATCATAGCTGGCAGATCTTTAAGGAAGCTTTCCTTAGTGCACAAAGCTCTCCATACTAAGACAAAGGAAGTCAGTAAAATAAGACAGGAGACTGGTATGTCTGAGCTGGGACTGCTGTTCATGCTGGAGAGCAAGAAGAGATTGCATGGGCAGCGGAAGTAGGAACGTGTAACCTGGGAGGAGGATAGGGGTGCTGTGAGGCTGTGTAAGAATGGTAAGGTCAAGGCCCAGTGGGAACTGGACTTGACAAGGGATACAAGGAAGAACAAGAACGACTTCTGCAGGTATATCAACCAGAAGAGGAAGAATCATAGAATCACAAGGTTGGAAATAAGCTGCAGGATCATCTAGTGCAACCGTCCTCCCATTACCATTTCTACCACAAGCTACTAAACCATATCTCGCAGTTCCTCATCCAGACGCCTCTTGAACGCTGCCAGGGATGGCAACTCCACCACCTCCCTGGGCAGCCATTCTAGTGTCTGACCACTCTCTGAGAGTGGTTCCTCTCTCTGAGAGGAAATGATGTTGTTCAATCATGACCTGCCTTTCATGAACTTGTGCTGGCTGGGCCTGATCTCCTGGACACCACGCACATGCCGTGTGATCTCACCCAAGATGATTTGCTCCATAATTTTTCCTGATACTGGGGTTAGGCCGACAGGCCTGTAGTTCCCTGGATCCTCCTTACAGACCTTCTTGTGGATGGGAGTCACATTGGGAAGCCTCCAATTCTCTGGAACCTCTCCAGATAACAAGGAGTGCAAGTAGATGGCTGTGAGTGGCTCAGCAATCACCCCCGCCACCCCCCTCAGCACCCTAGGATGAAGCTCGTCTTGTCCCAGGGACTTGTGACAGTCCAGATGGAGGAGGAGCTCTCTAACCATCTCCACCTGAATCACCGGGGGTGTATTCTGCATAGCATCCCAGACTTCCAGATCAGGGCATAAAGTGCCCTGAGGATAACTGATCTGCCTATTACAGGCAAATATAAAGAAAGCGTTGAAGACCTCAGCCTTCTCCTTATCCTTAGTGGTCACATTCCCTGCTGCATCAAGTAAGGGATGGAAATTCTCCTTAGTTTACAGAATCACAGAATGGCCAGGGTTGGAAGGGACCTCAAGGATCATGCATCTACAACCCCTTCCACAGGGGACAACAACCTCACTGTTTAATACTAGACCAGGCTGCCCAGAGCCCCATCCAATCTGGCTTTGAACACCTCCAGGGACAGGGCATCCACAATCTCTCTGGGCAGCCTTTTCCAGCACCTCACCACTCTCTCAGTAAAGAACTTCCCCTGACATCCAATCTAAATCTTCCCTCCATCAACTTAAAACCATTTCCCCAAATCCATTTAACTGAAAACCATTTCCCCATATCAACAAAAGGGATTTTCCATACCATGTTTTATTGAGATTTGTGATTTAAAAAAAAAAAAAAAAAAAAAAGAATAAAATAAGGTGGAAGGCAAGGACATTCAGAGTGATGGCATTTGACTTCCAAAGAAACCATTACATCTAATGAGTACTGCTTTCCTGGAAATGGCTAAACACATGCCTGGTGATGGGATGTAGTGAATGCACTCTTTATTTGGTTTTTCTTTTCTTTCACATGCAGTTTTTCCTTTGAGTTTTCTCACATTCAAGTTTCTGATTCTTTCCCCAAGCCCACTCTGGGAATGACTGAATGAGAGGCTGTGTGATAGTAAGCTGCTCTCTGAGATTAATCCCAACTCCCTTCCAAATGATTTTTTAATCCATTCTACTGACTTTTAAAAGTATCATTTTGAAATGTCAGGAAACAGCTTGAAATTAAGCTTTTGTTTTGTTTTGTTTCTCTTATATCCATCATAGCTCATCATACTTCTATTCAATTTTGAATTGCTTCCCTTTCTTCTATTCCTAAATAATATCTGCTAAATTAATGTCATTCCAATTCTACAGCTCAATTAATTGTACAGAAAGGGATGAATTTCACATAGTGTCTGAGTTTGGCAATATTTTGACTCAGCTTTTAAATACAGAAAGATAAAATACCCTGGAGAATTCAGTGATGAAGAGTTGACAATGAGTTGACAATGACTTTCTGCTCTGTCTTCATCAGAAAATACCGTGCATCTGGTTATGATGGCCCACGTAACAAACACTGAAAGCAGAACCTGTGCTTAGCCTTCAAAATAGCAGTAATAAAACTTTTATTCCCCCCTGCATATAATCTTCTGGAAGTACAAAATCAAGATTTTGAACTCATCTCAATCTAATTTTGATTCTATCATTATCTCTCCTTAAAATCAACTAACAAAATACAAATATTTATATGATCAACTCTTAAAAGTCTGATGTCAATATTCTTGAGTGTCAATAAATTTTTGAGTATCAGAGCAAATAGAATGAACAAGGAAACCAAAGGTTTATGAGTGTTCATCATTTTATGTTAGATTTCTTCCCATAAAATAATGAAGATGCCTGTGGTGAGAAACCCATAATTCGGCTGTAGGCAGCAAATCAAAACATTACTCTGCCAAGTCTGAGCAGGTTTTTGTTTATTTTTTACTGGGAAGAAGGTAACTGAGTATGATTATTTACTTTATAGTAATCACAGGCTCATAGACTAAAACAGCATAGTGAATTTATTTTCAATTCTGGAAACAATAATTCATCCAAGATCCCTCTCCCCCATGAAAAGTGCCTTAATCTTTCTGCCTACTTTTCTTTTAGCTCCATTATGTCATTAACTGGGCTAGATCAGGATCACAGAATATCACAGAATATCACAGAATATCACAGAATCACCAAGGTTGGAAAAGACCTTCGAGATCATCCAGTCCAACCATCCACCCAGAGCCAATAGTTCTCACTAAACCATGTCCCTCAATACAAAATCCAAACCTTGAACACCTCCAGGGTCGGTGACTCCATCACCTCCCTGGGCAGCCCATTCCAGTGCCTGACCACTCTTTCAAAAAAGTAGTATTTCCTAACGTCCAGCCTAAATCTCCCCTGGCACAGCTTGAAGCCATTCCCTCTACTTCTATCACTAGTTACACAACAGAAGAAGCAGACCCTCAGCTCAGTACAACCTCCCTTCAGGTATTTATAGAGAGCAGTAAGGTCTCCCCTGAACCTCCTCTTTTCCAGACCCAACAATCCCAGCTTCTTCAGCTACTCCTCATAAGACCTGTGCTCCAGGCCCCTCACCAGCTTCGTTGCCTTTCTTTGAACCCGCTCCAGGGTCTCAATGTCCTTCTTGCAGTGAGGGGCCCAAAACTGAACGTGGTACTGGATGTGAGGCCTGGATTCAGCCAGAGCTGAACACAGGGGAACAATCACTTCCGTGTTCCTGATGGCAACGCTGTTCTGATGCAAGCCAGGATGCCATTGGCCTTCTTGGCCACCTGGGCACACTACTGGCTCATGTTCAGCTGAGAACAATACAGAAAGGAACACATTCTAGAAATACAGTTGGAAAGTGACAGCTAGAAATGTGGCTTTTCCAGATTTTCCTTTTCCTTGTGTGTGATCTTCAGTCATAATACACTTTTCAAACTGTGAGAACAGTTAGTGCAAACTGGATTAATGTAAATATGTTGCAAGAAACCGTATATTTCTTTAAAACATTTCCATATTGGTCTGTACCCTTTTCTAGCTATTGCACCGTGATAGATAAATAAACGTATGCTTTGGAAGAGTAGAAAACTTGCTCATTTAGTGCATTTTTTCTTTTTTAGATCTACAGCACGAGTTTGCGCCTTTCTGCTTTCTTTGAAGAACATATAAGTTCTATTTTATCAGATTATAAATCTTCCCTGCACTTTCATAAAAGAAATACAATAAAGAGACGAAGGAAAAAAAGAAGCAGAAGCAGCTCAGTTTCCAGTAGCGTTGCATCAAGGTATGTTCATTTCTTTACAGTATTTGTGAAAAGCTGTGCATGTTTGATGTACCTATATAGTAGAATTTAGTGTGGTGGCTTCTTAATACTTCCTTTACTGTTCCCTGTGTTGCAGAATGATAGCTTTGAAATGCAAGTTGCTATGGTGTGGAAGGTTTTAAACCTTTAACTAGAGCTATCCTAGTGTAAATGCTGAACATGCACAGTAAATCAGTATTGTGAGGGTAGTGATGGCTACTGTGATATTTTGTCATAACTGCAGCATGTATTGTAATCCTTTATTACACATCACTTTTTAGAGGCTCACAACTACAGAAATTTCTTCAGTGAATGTCATATTTGTAACGTACTTGATACAGAGATGATTGATTGTATTTCTCCTGTGGTTTCAGACACTAGTATTTATTATTACGTATTCCTGCACAACATAAGAGTGGTCATCCAGGTTTCAAATTGTTACTTCTTTTGCAAGTCCTGAAAGGAAAAGGAGATTCATAAAACCTCAGCTGAAGGGAGAGCCTTCTGCCTCCTCTTCATCTTCTATACCTGTGTGATCAACAGCACTGAGGCATGCCCCACATCAGATGAATGGAAAAGCAGCTGAAACCTCTTCTCTTGTAATGAGTAGAAGCAACAGGGGGATAACAGATGCGGCTTCTACAGAGCAACCATCTACTTCTTTGGGAGGAAAGCCTTTAACAATAAAGCCATTAATTACAAAACCTAATACTACTGCAGGGTCAGGAAAGCCAGGTGAGTTTCTGGAGTTACTTTTCCTGCTGACTTTTTTTATGCGGAGAATATTTATAAACATACATGTCACTTTTGGAAAATCAGATGTATTTGTCTCAGTTAAGACTGGTGTTCTTTTCAAGCCTTGAGGTTCATCAGTGAAAAATTGAACAGGTTAAGGTATGTTATTTAATCCAAGAAACTTTTTTTACTCTTAGATCACAATTCCAGTTGCTTTCTTATAGTAGGATATGTGACTTCCTTTTTAGCTGGATAAGATTGAACATGGCATCATGTACTCTTTATAAATATATGTTTCTTTTCTTTTTATCCTTTTCTTTTTATCCTTCTAGTGCTGGAGAATTCAACCAAACATCCCAAGAACCCGAATATTTTACCAGTCTCTAGCCAATCTACAACTACAGATTGCAGTGCTATGAATGAAAGATTAGTTATTTAGTAAGGAATTTTGTTTTGTTTACTTTTTTTACAATTCTACTTTCGCTGTCAAATCTGATTACTGTGTATAATAATTAATGAACAATTTATGTAAGTATACAAATCTTATTTATTTTGAATAATAAATTGTTCATTTATTTTTTCATATAGGAAGGAAATGGATGATATATGTGGTTATATATCATTATCATTGAAACAGCACTGCTACTGAAAAGATTCTATTTTGTTGCAGTTCTGTTCCATTAACAAGAATAACAAATGCAGTGATGACTATTGCATTGTCTAAGATAGCTCATCAATGTCTCAAATTGTTATGCTTCCTTTAATTCCATTGGAAGCTGGGATATTTAATTAATTTGATATAAAACTTTAAGATTTGTGAAAGGTGTATGGCAATCTAGTTTCCATTGCGTTATTGTAGATCACACTTCTCTGACATGTACAGATAGCTGTATTATTTATTAAATGAGACTAAGGTTTTTTATTACAAAGAACATAAACTTTCCATAGTATATATTACAATTCTCAGTGGAAAATCAGATCGAAAAGCCGGATCACCAGAAAACGCTGAATTTAATGATTGTTTATAAGAAATCTTTTAATTCTATTTGTGCAACAAGGCTGAGTGGCCATACAGACATATTGCAGACTAAATGCAGACAATATATTTGCTGCAACCCTGCATTCCTGTAGTGTTTCCTTCTGGGCTCTAGAGTAAAGTGAAAACACTAACAGGGGGTGACTTGCTTTGTGATAAATGAATGTGTCCAAAAACACGAGATAGTGAGAACAGCCAAAATAAGTGATTCTGGCAGCTGAACACATGAAAGAAGTAGAGAGAGAATTTCTTTATGATGACAACTTAATCAAAGCTCCAGTCCTGATAGCCATAGCAACCAATGATCAAACTGAAGACATCATGCTGTCATTCATACTTGGAACGAAATAGTTATTCAAAGGAAAGAGAAATGCTACTGTTTACAATGTAGCTTTAGGTTTAGTAAGCTTAAAATAAAGATGTAGATCTCCTCCGCTAGTACTCCTTGATGCTGATCTCTAATATCATAGAAGTTTTTCTGCTCCTTCATGTTAACTTTGGTGAAGTGCTAGATTTGGTAAAAGAATGTTAGTAAATGCAGTAGTGATTATCAGTGCAGTTGGAGGATGTCATAAATCACAACAGGAAGTCTGATCCATATTCTCTTTATTTTTTCAGGCTTAATATTATATAATCTTCACCTCCCTTTCTCTATATAAATATTTATGTGTATGGCTAATTACTTACCTTTAGATCTAGGAATCACATAGTAACTATATGGCAAGCTGGACATGAGCCAGCAATGTGCACTTGCAGACCAGAAAGCCAGTTGTATCCTGGCCTGAATCCAAAGCAGCACAGCCAGAAGGTCTAGGGAGGCGATCCTGTCCCTCTGTGCTGTTGAGACCTCATCTGGAGTACTACATCCAGATGTGGAGACCTCAGTACAGGAATGGCATTGGAGTGCATCCAGAGGAGGGCCACAGAAATGACTGAAGGAATGAAACATCTCTCCTATGAGGACAGACTGAGAGAGCTGAAGATGTTCAGCCAGGAGAAGACAAGGCTTCAGGGAGACCTGAAAGTGGACACCCAGTATGTAAAGGAGGGTTATAAGAAAGAAGAGGACAGACTCTTTAGCAGGGTCTGTGGTGACAGGACAAAGGGAAATGGTTTCCAACTTGAAGAGGGTAGATTTAGGTTGCATATAGGGAAAACGTCTTCTGTAGTGGGAACAGTGAGGCACTGGAACAGGTTTTGCCCAGTGGGCTTGGGCTAGAAGACCATTAAGGTCCCTTCCAATCTAAGGATTCTATGTTTCTATGACTCTATTTTCAGATTCCTTTAACAAAACGGAAAGCATGGATGTATATTCTTCACTGCTCAGAGGCCTGTGTTTAGCCAGCGTACCAATATGTATATCGTTATGCACCTTCACTTGAGTTGGCACTGCCCAGCGCTTCCCTCCCTGTGCCCTCGTTTCAGCTGATACAGCATTAATAGTGCACTGATGGTTTGGCTGCTGCTGAGCAATGAGCATGTGCCAGGGGCAGCCCCAAAGGGGAGAACCAAAACCTTTAAGTCATGGGTACAGGGTGAGTGGGCTTCACTGCAAGTCACAATGGGCCATATGCAGCCCACAGGCCATGGGTTGAACATGTCTAATATATTCACTTGTCAATATAATAGACATTTAATTACTCGCAAAAGGAAAACTCAACATTTCTTCTCCCTCTTTATGTGAAAAAAAATGCACCAGTGCCGAACCTGGTCTTCTGTGTACTCTTAGAGAACTGGTGTGCATTAACAAAATTAGTTTGTTTTGCAGATACATACCAATCTACCAATCAATCATGACTTCCAGACTTCTGCAAAAGGGTGAGGATCTAATTAGATTGGTGCCAGTAGCTTCCTGAAGCATATGATTCCTAACACAACTGAAAGCATTCATTATGGTTCCAGTGCAAATTTCTTTGGATGTAACAACAGTCTGTCAAATGTTGGGCTACTGCTGTAATTTTTCAGATATTAGAGAAGTTCTCCATTTCGGAATTATTAGTACTACAGATACACCCAAAATTAGACCTAATTTTCTAACAACACTTAAGAATATCCCTGAGATTGACAATCTGCCTATAGCTTATGTCAGAAAACACACACAAATAGCTGAAGACGTCTCTGAATTCTTATCTGGTCAAGGGAAGATGCCAGAAATTGAAACTGAGGAATATTGGAGAGATGCATAATGTCAGAGCTTTACTGTTTGGAAAGGGTAGGATTTAATTTTCTTTTGATGTTGTGACCAGAACATTGCTTACCCTCTTGATCACTGATTTATGAAGCCAGATGTAGATAAGACCAGAGTTTGTGGAATATTAACAGGGACAGAATAGCACAGATAGAAACTTAGCTGGATGAAAATGATTTATTTCAGGATGTCTATATATCTGAGTGTGTGTGTATGGAGACAATTTTCCTGGGAATTCTAATGTGTTTGAATAAATACAAGCATGCATTACTTGAATGAATGATTCCTGTTTAAATTCTTTGTAGTTGTTTGAGAAAAAATAATGAAAATCATCCTTGAAAGGAAAATGTTTGTCCCAGAGATACTCAAAGTAAAAGTGACAAGAAATTATCACTGAGAATATACAATTGTGCAAAACATCAGGACTTAATTTTTTTGGTGAAATAATTTTCTGGATTGCCTGTATGAACTGTTTTTTTGTAGTTTGCCTTTCTGAAATTTATGGATTGTGTATGGGAAGGTGAAAACCACAGATTTGTCTGTAAAAAAATGTTTTGATTTAAATATGCTTTCCTGTACTTGCTACTTTAGAACAATATAGTGTCAATTTAGTAGTCTATATAAACTACTTCATCTGATATTGAACTTCAGTTAAATCTTTCTGAAAGTGCTTCTTATTCAATTGTAATTTCTCTACTATAAATAATAAATTCAAGAGAGAGTTCTATCAAAGTAAGGCATAGTCGGAACAGTGCATCATAATCAAACAGTAAAGTAATGCAGAGGAAGTGAAACTCTGAAAGACCTAAATCATAGAATCCTAGAATGCTTTGAGTTGGAAGGGACAATAAAGATCATCTAGTTCCAACCTCCTGCTATGAGCAGGGCTGCCAACCACTAGGTAAGACTGCCTTAAACCCAATCAAATCCTGCCTTAAACAGTTCCAGGGATGAGGCATTTACAACTTCGCTGGTCACCTTCAACACTCTCTGAGAAAAAGGTTTTCTCCTAATACCTAATCTGAATCTCTTATCTTTTAACATTTTATCATTCTTCCTTATTCTGTCCCTATCTATCTGTGTTAAAAGTCAGTCTTCTTCCAAATTATAATCTCCCTTTAATTACTGGAAGGCTGCAGTGAGGTCTCTTCAGAGTCTTCTTGTCTCCAAGCTGAACAAGCCGAGTTCCCTCAACCTTACCTCATAGAAGAAGTGCTCAGCCCTCTAATTATAAGGAAAAAATAAGGGAGGGATGTACCTGCAGTATTTTTTCTCTAACTTTTTTCTTTCCCTTTTCATGCATTCCTTTTTCACCTCTGTATCTATTTGGTACAGTGCCAAGTAAGAGTGGAATAAATCTGCTCATCTTTACACTTGCCCACTGATGATTCCACAAAACACTGAAGTTTAGAAAGATACAACTGGAGAATTCACCTGAACTTAGCATGTAAAATAAGATCCAGTCCAGTCATTCCACAGGCACCTATGCATCATCAACAGTATAAAAAAAGAAACATAATAAGAGTTTACAATAATTGCCTTTTTCTAGCACATTATGTGATTATTCTACCTCTCATGCTCCTCCTGTTGGAGCTTGTAAATTGGCTCCTAGTTTCAGCACAGTCAGCACCTTGTCCCTGTTTAAGCATTTGAGAACTCAGATTAAGGAAAGAGCAATAGATCACTGGGACTCACATCCCACAATTTTAACATATTTTGTCTGTAAAAACCTAGCCAAAAAATGGAAGTGATCTACCTCTTGTCAAGATGAAATAGCAAGGTCACTCACTCTTACACAATTAAAGCACCTCATTGGTCTTTGAAATTCTTATCCACACTTTAATCTGTTACTGACATCTGTGAATATATAGAGATAACTAATTTTGGAACAAAGCCTGAATTCAGTGCAAGGTATTAGCATCTCTGTGACCTACTATATACTGATTAGTATAGCATTTTTTTAATCACATACTTCTTTGTTTTGCTTATTTTTCCTTCTTCTTCAGTGTCACATTTACAGTTAATGCTGAGGGGTAATCACTGAACATTATCACATTATCCCTACATAATTCCCACATTAATTTACCACAGATCAAATTAAAAGAAATAAAAATCTTTCTTTGCTTCACTCCCCACTGACTGAACTAACCTCTTTCTTTACTCAAAACACATAACAAAGCTGTTGACCAACTGTATGGGAACTGCTGAATCATGGCCTGAACCTCTGATTAATCACCTGAGGTGAGCAATAAGTCAGCCATGGGAGCATAGGTGAAGGCAATTCACCTGTGCTGCAGAAAGACCCATTTAAGAGCTGACTACAAGTAGGGAAGGATCTCTTCTGGAGATCCACTCTACCGGAGCTTCCCATGCAAGCCCAGAATGGGGTGAATGTCCTTCTTTTCTGCTCTAGTAAAATTACTACATAAAACAAGCTCTCAAATATACTATATCATCTGTATATTCATTGATTGTTCAACCAACACTCTTTGTATGTGACAAGATACAGGAATTTTTTGCTAAAAAGATGCTCCATGGTGACTTCTACACAAGTGGATGTGACTGACTATGGGCCAAGAGTCTGCAGTTCTTATCTGTATCACTAATATGCTAAATTAAGCTTTGACAGCCGTCAGGTCTCCTGTCATTCTCCCAGTTTCTACATAGCGATTGGGATTTTGGTGGTAATTCTAATAAGCAAGTTGAAACTGGTATCCTTTTTAGAAATGAAGTGGTTTGATGGCATAAAACTGACCAGGCAGAATCTATCGGTTTCAGTACCAGAAGTTCTTTAACAGAAAATCCTCCTAGGCTACACAATAAAGAAAGTGTGTCCTGGCCTTCAGGATGATTGCAGTTTCAGACACTATAACCACAGCCACATCCTGAGATGGCACAAAAGTAGCCTTCTCCTTTTTTTTTTCCCTGTACGTTAAATCCCTTCCCTTCTTTCACAGGAAAGACAGGCACTGAGACCACATTTCACTTCCCGCTCCTTGTAAAAAAAACTTCTAAAACTAAAATAGAACCCCTTCTCTAGGAGTCTCTTCTTTATTTAGCATGAAAATGCAGAAATTCCATGCTTTGACTGTTGTTCTAGAACTATAGTCTGGACAAAATCCTGCTTCAGTGATGAGTTTAATTATTTGTAATAAAACCATAATTCTTCTCAATATTTATCAAATTGGGATCATGTTTTTTCTCACCATGATACTCTGAAGGTCTTACACAAACTGACAGCAATTTAGGGGCTGCAAGCATTTTGCAGCCTGAAAAGCAAATGAATGGCGCAAACAAGAAGAAACATTTCAAAGCAAAAACGAGCACACAAAAGAAATAAGCAGAAGAAAAAAATCACTCCAAATGAACACAGTCTATATGAGAGGACTAAAACAAACCGGACAGTTCCAGAGACAGTTAAAATTGAACAGAAGCTCAGACTTGGCCTTTGATTGGTTCTTCCTCTGACTTTTGACATGAATAGACAATGTTTAAAAATAAACAGCTAATGTATGCTTAGACATGAGCACAGACATATGCCTGTGCATCATTGTTGATGCAGATACCTCATGACACCTTAGACATGGTTATTAATTTCTTTCAAGCAGATACTACTTTGACAGTAGAACTCACTTGGTATGTATTATCACTAACTAATACATTGTTTGAACTTATGGAAGTACTTAAAAAAAATCAACATATTTCTGTAATGAGAATGTTGTTTATGAAAAGGCAAAATCTCAATGCAAATTAACACTACTAGTTTGGAAAAAAAATGTTCTATAATAAAAGAAGTTATAATCTTGACGTATTTATGTTGTTGTTGTTCTTTTTGTTTGTTTGTTTTTTCCCCAGTATTTTATGCACTAAGGCAAAACACAACATAGTAGATCTTTCAGTGTTTCACAAGATCTGTTCCTTGAAGAGAAAAACAACAGCACACTAAATACTAGAAAACTACCATTAAGAAAGTTATAAAAGGGATTCTAAGATAAAATGTATAAACAAATATAAAATACCCTGTACATGATTTTGTGTAAGTATCTTGTCTCCTGATATATTTTTGTGCAAATACTTTTGTAATTTTGGATACCATAGAATCTTATGATTAGGATAAGAATTACTGATCTTGTAGTTTCTGAATTAATCATTTAAAGAATAAATTAAACTCCAAAATCCATCTATCTTTTAAGAAACTGATTCTATCATCCTTTGAAAAAAAAAAAAAAAAAAAAAAAAAAAAGGTGACTATGGAGAAAATATTAAGATTATGAAAACTTTTTAAAACAACTCTTATTCTTTCGTTGATACCTAGATACAAGTGTGTTTTTTTTTTTTTTGTATAAGAACTATTGTATGAATATTAAAATGTTAAGCATTTAATTTTAAAATTTTTAACTTTCATAATTCTAATTCCCATTTTAATAAAGAAAAAATATAGTCATTAATCTGAAATATATATTCTATTCTGTATATAAAGTAGTTTTTGTGTTTGTGTGTGTCTGTTATGTCCTCAGATCTAATTTTTAGCTATTTATAAATATATGTTGTATCCATTTACATAGATACATCCTTTGACAATTTTTTCATGATTTTTCTTCGGCTTCAACACTTAACTAATAATTATGGTTTCTCCCGACTAAATATAATTCTGGGAACCTCCATCTTCCACCTGCTAAAAAATCAATTTCATTTTTTTTCTTCCTTGGGTCACATTACTGCAGGCTCTTCTCAAACTGCTTTTGTAACAGATTCACTATATTTCTTTCTCTCTGAAAAGAAGCCACAATTCAGTGAGAGATGAATCCTGCTTTGTGCAGGATGTGCTGTTACTCTCTGCATTCTTTTCCTGTGAATAAAGCAGAACTGTCATCTCCTCATCTCTTATGCACCATTCTTGCCCTTCCTGTTTTACTAATCAAACCATAAAAGAAATAGTTCTATTCAGTTTATCAACAGGGTCTGTAACATCAGAGAAACTGATACATTACTGAATTATGCTTCTCTTTGCTGTACATCACATGTGAAGACAACCTATTTGCACCTCTTTCTTCCTCCTTGGGTACTTTTCTAATTTTTTGTGTATATATGTATATATTATGCTTAAATTTAAAAAGTAGATGCAGAACAATAAAAAATGAATACAAACGCAAGAGAGCAGCAAAATGTTACTATTTGTCCTACATTCTTGGACACAGGAACAGTGCTAGTTCTATCTGATTATTGTCTCTTCATGCAACCATAGAAGTTTTTATTTTACAGCTTCTACAAGTTTTATAAAACAGGTGCTTGACAGAATGTTAAATATTATATTGGGAATGTACTTAGCAGCTAAGACACACTACAGTGACGTCTTTAGAAAACTAATTACAGTTGATTCCACTTGCTAACTATTTTCTATATGCTTTCTTTAAAAAAAAAAGTTGAAAATCTTAACACAAATTAAAATTCAAAAGAATTACTAAACACACCTCAACCTTTTATTTCTTTTAACCCTTCAAGGGAAAGAAACAGTATCATATGAATAAATTAATCAATGGATTTTATAAAAGGACAAAATATTGTATCAACATCATACAAATATCCTGGACTTACCATTGTTTTTATTTGATTTTGGGTGGGACTTTTTATTTGTTTCCATTTGGTGTGAAAGTAGTTGTAGCAGACAATAGTCAGAAGTATTATCTACATCTTACCATGTTGTCCCATTCTTAGTTCACCTCTTCACATCCCTCTGACTTTCAGAGGAATTGCATAAACAAACTTAAAAAACAGAAAGACCAATAGCCCTTGAATTTAAAAAGAGGCATCACTTAAAAAAACAAACAAAACATGTTAATTTTGCTAAGTTTGTTTATTTTGAAATCTCAATGCATTTAATGAAAAAAAAAAAAAAAGCAAGATTTCCTGAAAAATTACCTTTCATAAAAAGTTATCATGTGCCACGAATTTCCTATGATGGAAGTTGTGTCTGTGTGGAAAGTGTGGATGATAGAACTCTTTAATATGAAGTTAAATGAAATTTGAAAAAATTAATCAATAACATGCGTTCAATTTTTCCCATACTGCAAATAACAGTGTAGTGCTATAATTCTTTGGTATGGACTATTTAAAACAAACAAACAAAAAAATCAGTCTGACTACTTGCTATTTCTGAAAATCTGCACTATGATCATTGTAAACATGTTAGAAGGAGAAGATTCTATTCAGTGAAGACTGATGTATAATTTCCTCTGAGTAACAGATATAGTGGATGCAGGGTGTTTTTCTAATGTTCATGAAGTCCAGTGAATGAACTTCTGAAATCATTTAGCTGTACGTATGCCAGTTTCTTTTAAACATTAATTCTCTTGTACCAACACTTTTCAAGAAGGAAAATAGTACAATTAATTTCATAGTGCTGCAATTTGCTGTTGATTTATTTTCCTAAATAAGTTTACATAGGTTTATATAAACATTTTTATTTATACTTTTTTATATTGTTGTCTATGTAGTATTGGTATTTAAAACTTTAATGATAATTTTGGCTTTAAGTACACTAAAAACTTTTCATTTATTTTATCCTTTATTGTTTTTATTCTATCCATTTGATTTACAAGAACATCAGAAGTAACTATTTCAGAAATGTGAAGACTTCTGAATATGTCTGTTTACAAAGCAAAGTGAACAGTAGAATTAAGTAGAAAAAAACAATTTAAGTACAGATAACCACTTTAGATATGTGAAGAACATTCACGTGGGTTGTTTCAATAAAGATATTTTGTTGAAGCAAATCAGTTTCTTATATATGATGGCTTTTCACCAAGAGGTTTTGACCTATGCAATTTATTTCCTTGTACTGTGAAAAAGTATTGGTGTTAACTGTGATATAATTACCTTCTTAGTGATTATTATGTTGCTGTTTTGCATTTAGGAGAAAAATAATGTTGCTAAAATTCCAGCATTTTAGTTGCTGCTGAGGAGTGCTTAGACTAAGTCAAGAATATATCAGCTTCTCAAACTTCCCTGCACAAGATGCTGGGTAGAGATCGAACCAGAACAGCTGACCCAAACTGACTGAAGGCATACCCTGTATCATTCTCAGTAATAAAACTGTTGGAGTTGGCTGGGGGCAGGCACTGCTCAGAATTTGGTTGGGCATTAATCAGCAGTTGATGAGCAATTGCACTGTGCATCACTTGTTATCTGTGAACGTACATATATATATTTCTATCTTCCCCTTTTTTTTTTCCTGATTTATTGTCTTTATCTCAACTCATTAGTTTTACCTGTATCTAATTCTCTCCTCTATCTCACTGTGTGGAGAGTTTGAGTGAATGGCTGTGTGGTGCTTAGCTGCCTGCTGGCTTAAACCACACTGTATAATGAGTACTAATTTGAACTTGTAAATATGAATATGCCCAGTTTTTCCAAATAAATGAGACTTATAAAGATAATCATGGGAAGCATCATATATGTTTAGATTATCAAAGTAAAGAATGGCAAGAGGACATCCAAACACAATTCTCTTTGTGCCATCTGCACTGTGAAAATATGGAGTGTTCAGAAAATATTTGGAAGATCTGAGCTGATGTTGATTTTTATGAAGAAAAAAAAATCAACATAAAGTACTGATAGATCTTAGTACTTTCATAACAAACCACAACGTTTTGAGGACAACATTTATTACTATGTATTTTGCATACACAGGATTACAATTGTTTTCTTCTGCTTTTTGTTTCACTCCAAACACTGGATGTTTTTGTATCAGTGTAAATGAAACTAATTTTGCTGACAATAATAATCTCCAGTGTATATATGATATATCATGATCTACAGATATTTTTTTTTTCTCAGTTTATGTATTAAATATAAAATAGTCAAGGAAAAAAACTGGTTGTATTATTTTACTTTGTATTGTACTTCTGTTAAAAAAAGAGTACTGAGTGAGCAATCATCTGGACTCATGCTGTCTCGCTTACGGATATAAAGTGATATACTAGATTAAGATGATTTATAATCCTAGGACTCAGTCTCATGCCTAGACTCAGAAGGCAATTCAGAGCTATAGAGATTTAAGGGAGATTATGAGTAACCTCACCTTACAGAATGTTTATACCATCTAGATCACCAGTTGGTAGCTTCACTTAAATGCCAACATCTGGCCATACACTAGAATGAGAACAGTCCATAAATCAGGTTTTCAGGTTTAGAATCCAAAATAAAAATTAAAACAAACAAATGAAAAAAAAATATTCATATGTTTGGATATAAAGAAATAACTAAACATTAACTCTTTTTGGCAACAACAAAAAAATCCTGATTTTTTTTTTTGGAAGTGACAAGTGACAGAAAAACATAGCGGAAAAATGTCTCAGGAGTATATTCCTGCCTAATCTTAAACTGTGTGGATTAGCTGATCTTTACAGAATGACATTTGTCAAGTGATGAAGTATAAATGACTTATCAATTGATAGGAAAATTGCAAATGTAGAACCAAATACGTAAAATATGTCATCCTAGTAAGCAAGATATATATGACAGTGATTTGCTATTTTGTACTGAGTTTACTCCATTTAAATTAAAATAAATATATACATATATATAAATATTAGAACTTCAGTAGATTAACTATTAATTTAAGAGGGCAATTTTAATGGTGGAAACTGGAAATTCTATGCTGTGTATAGAATTTCTGTTTCCAACATTCTATATTTTCCAAAACCCAGCTTCATGTTAACTTCTATGTTGACCTGGAAACATTTACACTAGACATTATGAGATATCACATGGAAAGATAATAATCCACATAGCCTGGATTACTTAGCAGCAGCTCCAGAGCCTCTAATTAGAAGAATTAGAAGTTCTGTCTCCCTAATTCCTCTGCAAACTACTGGAAAAAACAATAGATTACTTGGAATTCGAATACTTCAGTACACAGGGGCGTGTCGATAAATAACGAAAATTGGATCTAATGAATGTGAACCCACAGTTAAGAGTTATATTAAGAGTAAGAGTTTTGTACCTTTCATCCAAGGTTTCTCAGTGCATTCTCGTTTGTGTACAAAGAGGAAGATAATTTCCATGTGTCTAGATTTCCACTCAATTCTAGGAAAACTATCTCAGCTTTGAAATGCTTTATATATAGTAAATATCCTTTGATATTTGTTAATTGTAGTCACTGAGCATTAGCAAAGCAGAGAACAGGATATGAAATGTGGATCTTGTTTTCTCTAAATGTACTATTATTCAACTGTCAGTATACTTTTCCCAGAATGGTTTTAGCAGCGAAGCATACTTTTTGAAGCAATAAATATATATTTTATTCATGAATCAATCTGCACTTAGTTCTTCTTTTGTTTCACAAAATATAGATTATTTCTACTTTAAAAAGATTCACTCTGTAAGCTTAAATTCCTACATTAGATATCTTCTACATTAAAAACTTAAAAATACATGTCTGCTGCTTTTAATTTGCCTAGGTATCAGTGTAACTGCTCTTTGTCTTGTTTTCTTTTATTTGGAAGAGAATTTTGTTTTGCAAATTCTATTAAAATGTCTACATATACATATATGTGATTTACGTATCATTAATCTTCATTTAAGAAAGGACATAACTTTTAGAACAGTTTGTTTTGTTTTGGTACTGCTGACCAAATATTTACACTTTTGACAGCCTATTTTTGATGCCTCCAAAATATAAAGGATTAATTTTATAACTTATATAAAATATATAACTGTTGTTTACTGATTTGGATGTTTACATCAAAAACATAATGTTGGAGTTTATCAGTATATTTTTCCTTTAAACTGGAGTTAGAGCAATAAGAAGAATTACAAGATGAAGGAAGAGGAAATAGACAAGGTCAATTCATTAAAATACATTAATATTCTTTTTGGGGGGGGGAAGGAATGGAAAAAACTAACTCCTACCCATTCACTGGATCAATACCATTTTTTAGCAGGAAAAAAAAATAAGATTTAGAGCCTGACTAGCAGCCACCTAAAGGCAAAAAGAGCTCTGTCTGCCCAGTTTTTATGTCTCGGTATTTCATTGGCCTTTGCAGTAGTACTATGTCAAGTTAGTGATTCTTTGAAGAAAGGAAGGTTTTTTGTTTTTGTTTTTGTTTTTTTTTTGTTTGTTTGTTTGTTTTTGTTTTTCCTTAAACAAGGGATACCGGTGTCTTTTGTAGCTTTCTTATGCTAATTTATGTTTATGAAACTGGGAGAATCTTCATGAGTAAATTGCGCTCGGAAATTCTGAGAGGAAGACTTAGAGAAGCACATCATTTTGCTTCAGATCTTTGTATGTTTGACAGGTATCTGAGAAATGAAAAAAAAAAAAAAAGATTGACTTAGATCTGTTTTATTGTTATTTAAGATTGCTATTGAACATTTATAAAAAGATCTTTCATTTATTTTTACTGTTGGGAACCTTAAAAAAGTTCTTCAGCCAACAGTGACATTTAATGTGACACCAAAATGAATTTCATGAATTTTAGAATAAGAAGAATGTAAAGAAACTGCAAATCCATGGCTGCATTACCTGTTGCACCACTGAATACCACTCTGACATACTACCACTTCATACTTCTTTTGCCTCTGCAAATGATGCAGCAGAATGAAGAGCAGCAGTAAATCTGACATCAATTTCTGCCTAGTTTTGCTAGTTCTTCCCTTGCAAGACTTTAAATTGCAGCTTCTTTATGAAATGGTTTAAATTCTCTCACATTCCAGATTAAGATGCAAACCTGTGGAGATACTACTGTAAATTTCGAAAATACTGAAAACAGAAACCATAATTCAGGGGTAATTTAGTCCATTGTAGATATCTGAGAAAGGTTCATTATTACCAGTATCTTACACTTTACATTAACGCAGTTTTAATTCCTCCTTCAAACACAGAAGCAAAAGAAGGGAAGGAGGGAGGGAGAGAAGGAGGATTGGCCCTTCTGGATTTTAAATGCACAGTTTTATGCATTTTCTCCCATAACATAAGATTACTGAGTGTCAAATGATCCACTAAACAAAGAAGATAAGCAAGCCACATAGGTGTATTTAATAGAGTGCAAACTAAAGCTGGAGCAAAATTACATTCTACAACCTTACTCACACTACATAGGCAGCAATACTCCATGACCCTTAATTAACATTATAAAATACCTTCACATGTTTTGGAGATTATAATTGCAAGATTTTACATAGACAAAAGTGGTTAAAATTTACTGTGTATTGTTGTGCATTGCAGATATAGGTTAATAAGATCTAGCAGGAAAAACATTATGAGTTCAATTACAGAACAAAAGCTAGCTTTTATGTTGAAGATTAGTGTTCTCTGTAGGCCTTTAAACTTTATTTAAAGGCTAATTTCTGCTCAACAGCTTTTTCTTAGGTTGTATAGTAAGTTGATATTTGTGCATTATATAACAACTTAAGATGTAAAGGCTTTTTAAAAAAAATAACAGATTTATGGGAGATGCATTTAAGCCATATTAAGTTAAAATACAAGTTTTTAAAAAATGACATTTTAATGCGTAGTATTTACAGTGAATAAATCATACAAGTATATATATAGAGGGAAATAAGCAACTTCTTTTACTAATGTTAATCATTTTCCTCAAAACTCTATGCTGCTAGTAAAGATCTAGTACAGTAAGGAGATTATCAATTGTCTGTATTGTGTTTACATAGCAAAGTTTTGGGTTCAGAGGGGCTTAAGGGGTGACTGATGTGAGAACATCCAAGCAATTGATGCATGTCAGAGCAGAGCCAGCTTCAGCTTCTCCAAAAGAGACCCACTGCATCCAGAGGTAAGCCGTGAGCAGCAGTAGGTGTGCTCTAGGAGAACAGGTTTAAGGAAGGGAATATTGGTTTGCAGTAGCAGCTGGGAGAGAGAAGTAAGAATTGTCCCTTCAGCCTCTAAGGTCACTGCAGGAGGTGCTCCAGGTTGAAGCAGCAACTCCCTGCAGCCCAGGAGGGGCCCATGGTGGAGCAGGCCATCCTCCTGCAACCCACAGACACCACTCAGAGCAGATTTTCACGTGCAGCCACAGAGGAGCCCACGGGGCAGCAGTGGATGAGGCTTGAAGAAGGCATAGCCCATGGAGAGACTCTGCAAAAGAAGCCTGGATGAATGATTTCAAGTAGTTGACACCATACAGCTGCTCCTGAAGTCTTCGCAGGTGAGATAGAGGATAAAAGTGGTAAAACTGAGAAAATTTGCCCTGTAGACAAGGGGCTGGGAGGGGACAGGAAAAGATCAGGGCAGCTGGTCAAAATTGACCAAAGGGATATTTCATACTCCATGTGACACCATGTAAATATAATGGAGGGGAGTTAGCCAGGGAGGGGCTGCTGCTCTGGGAATGGAGGAGCAATGGTTGGTTAGTAGTGAGCAATTGCTTTTTGCATTTTTGTTTTCGAGCATGTGTACATACATATGCATATATATGTATAAAATCACAGTTATCTTCTCTCACTTTTTTTTTTTTTGTCTACCCTTTAGGTACTGAAAGGCTGCAATGAGGTCACCCCGCAGCTTTCTTTTCTCAAGCCCAGCTCTCTCAGCCTGTTTTCATAGGGGAGGTGCTCCAGTCCCCTGATAATCTTCACAGCCCTCCTCTGGACCTTTTCCAACAGCTCCCTGTCTTCCTTGTACTCAGGGCTCCAGACCTGGACACAGTGCTCCAGATGGTGCCTCACAGGAGCAGAGTAGAGGAGGACAATCACCTCCCTGTCCCTGCTGGCCACCCCTCTTCTGATGGAGCCCAGGGTACCATGTGCTTTCTGAGATGCAAGGACACACTGCTTGCTCATGCTAAGCTTTTCATCTATCAAGACCCCCAGGTCCTTCTCTGCAGGGCTGCTCTCAAGGACAACTCCTTCCAGTCTTGGAATGTTTGGATGCCTGGGATTCCTCCAGCCCAAGGGCAAAACCTTGCACTTTGTCATGCTGAACCTCATTAGGTTCACCCAGGCTAACCTTTCAAGCCTGTTGAGGTCCCTTTGAATGGCATCCCTTTCTTCCACTGTCTACTGCACCACTCACCTTGGTGCTGTCAGCAAACTTGCTGAGGGTGCATTCAATTTCATCATCAATATCATTGATAAAGATGTTAAAGAGCACCGGTCCCAAGACAGACCCCTGGGGAATGCCACTTGTTACGGGCCTCCACTTGGACGTAGAGCCATTGATGACCACCCTCTATCTGTGGCCTTTTAACCAATTTCTTATCCATCAAGTGGAACCGTGTCAAAGGCCTTGCTCAAGTCCAGGTAAATTACATCGGTCACCTGTCCTTTGTCCATCGATGCTGTCACTCCATCATAGAAGGCCACCAGATTGGTCAAGTATGACCTTCCCCTGGTGAAGCCGTGCTGGCTGTCTCAGATCACACATCTATTCCTCATGTGATCAAGCATGTCATCCAGGAGGATCTGTTCCATGATCTTCCCAGGCACAGAGGTGAGACTCACTGGCCTGTAGTTCTCTGGGTTCTCCTTGCTCCTTTTCCTGTAAATGAGAGTGACATGACCCTTCCTCCAGTCACCTGGGACCTCACCTGACAGCCCAACTTTTCAAATATGATGGAGAGTGGCCTCAGCCAGCTCCTTCAGAACCCTGGGATGCACACCATCTGGCCCCATAGACTTGTACACATTCAGTCTGATGAGACAGTCTCAGACTTTTTCTGCCCTTACAGCTGGGGTTGGATTTACCCCTGGTTATCTCCCGGTTAGGTTAAGGTATACCTGACTCTTAGAGTCCAAACAAAATCATAATTTTTAAGTAGAATCTCTGTCTACAATTATCTTAAAAGTATTGGCACTCTTACAGTTATAACTATCTAATCTGTGCAGATGAACTGTGGTGACTTTATACAAAATCAAAATAAGCCTTGCATTACTTAACAACTTTATGATGGAAAGCAAAGCAAAACAAAACAAAAAAGACATGCTGGAAAGGGCAGCAGGAGAGAGAAAAAGAGAGAGATGGAGAGATGGGCAGAGAAAGAGATAACTACTCTGGGTTCCAGTATTGGTCCAGTGAAATGGAGGTCCCCAGTCTGTGAGAGTGCCCATCCAGAAGTTTCAAAATAATGAAGTCTCAAAGCCTTCCTGAGCTTTTCTTTGGCATCCTTTTATGCCTATTAGATTTACAGTTTTCTGTCAGCAAGTTTGTCAGAAATGGGAGTTTGGAGAGAGCAAGGCTGTCCTGTCACCAAAGATCTCCTATCTCTGACCACGTCTTTAGCTCTTAGCTTGTTATCATGGTGACGGTCTTATCTTAAGATGCTTGAGATAATTCCAGGCACATCATAAATAAAGTGTTTTTTTGTTTGTCTGCTACACCTGGCTGTGTTCACTCCCAGCTTCTTGTACACCCCCAACTCCTCATTGGCAGGGCCATAAAAGACATTGAAATGTCCATGCCTCTGTGTTCTCTGTTCTGCAACAGCTGAAAACATCAACATGTTATCACCACCAATTCCATTAAAAATTCAAAACAGCATCATACAAGCACCTAAGAAGAAAATTAACTGCATCCTAGTCAAAACCATGACATCACCATTGGAATATTGTCAAGTTGGCCCAAAGGACATTCGAGTTGTATATTAGGAAAAACTAATTCTCCAAAAGAGTGGTCAGGCAGTGGAACAGGCTGACCTGAGAAGTGGTTGAGTCACCACCCCTGGAACTGTTCAAGGAAAGTTTAGCTGTTGTACTAAGGGACATGGTTTAGTGGGGAAATGGTGGTAGGTGAATGATTGGACTAGATCTTGGAGGTCTTTTCCAACTTCGGTGATTCTGTGAAAATGTCATAGCCATAACAGTACAAATTAAAATCTCAGAATCACATGGAATGGATGAGGTTGTTAGAGACCTCTGAAGGTCACTTGGTTCAACAGTCCTCCTCAGTCAGCTATACTTAGGGCAAGTTGCATAGGACTGTGTTCAGACAGATGTCAAAAATCTACAAGAAGAGAGACTTTACAATCTCTCTGGGCAGACCATACCAGAACTCAATGACCTGTGCAGTAAAGAAGCTTTATTTATATTGGTACTGAGCACCACTGAAAAGAGCCTGGCCTTTTCATTGCTACACTCTCTCTTCAGCAATATGATTAAGATCCACTCTGATCTTTCTCCAAGTTGAACAGGCCACCTTTGGACTCTCTCTAGTATGTCGCTCTTGTAATGGGGAGCTCAGAACTGAGCACAGTACTCTAGGTGTGGTCTCAACAGTGCTGAGTAAAGAGAAAGGATTACTTCCCTCAACCTGTTGGTTATGTTTTCCCTAATGCAAATCAGGGTACCATTAGCCTTTTTTGCAGCAAGGGCACATTGTTGTCTCATGTTCATTTAGGTGTCCACCAGGACCATATCCATTCCTGAAAGAAATACTTCTGAAATGCAATTCAACTCAATACATGCGTCTAAGGATTCATTAATCTTCCTTAGGTACTTTTTCTGATACCGAGTAATGCCTAGAATGAGTAGTTTAGATTTACATGACAGATTTTAGACATCAAAGAGTAGGACAAATGAAAATCTGTCTTAATGAAAATGTCCATCAGGCACTCTGTATATGCACTTTTCTGTAGATGTGTATTTATTTTTAGTTTGTCTGCATTGGCAAATGTGATATACATATCTCTGTGCTTTTATATACGTGAACTAGGATTGAAAAATGAACTGCTAAGAATAAGATGGCAAAAATACTAGCTTTAAGCAGTGGTTAATGCAGCAAAATTCAGTTTCTGTCTTCTGTTGAATCCATCCTAATCTTTTCTTTAGCAGCTGGAGACCAATATGTTGCAGTACTATTATGTTCTGTAGACGTTTTTTTGGGTATCAACTATTTTACATGCTATATTAGTAGTTAATACATTTGCTATAATGACAGGGCTTTTGCTAACAAGTAGTACTTTTAACAATAGTTTTTAGTCGTTACACATGTAACAGCATATTTTATTTGTGAAATGTACTAATTTTGTATATTGAACCTGTAGTCCCTCCAGAACTTTCATTTAACATTCCAATAGTTTGAATCATTGAAGTTCTTTAGCCTGGGACTTATTTCCAGAGGTTTCTGAGCAGTCACTAGGAACTTAAGGATGAACATTGCTGCAAAATCTAAATCAAAATTCTCAAGAGTGAAGCTCATGAATAAGAGCCTGTCTGGTTTCTTCTCAGAGAATCTGTAGCACAATTTAGGCAGAGCAAAATTGAGCCTCTCAGCTGGGCAGAGGTGATTCTTAGTGCATATCAAAGTTTCAGTATATTATTTTTTACGGAGCTTTGGCATGAAAACTTTGTCATTACAAACATGCTATTAATACAATTTAATTCTTTTTATTAATATTCCTTTAATTAGCTGCCTGGAAAATTTGATCTAAATTATAATTTTATTTTAAATGTTTGAAAGTTATTATTGCTTTATTAATGTAATCAATTTTATATTATAGATGCAAAAGTATTATATTTTAGATGTGAAATATACTTATGAAATAGCACACTGTAAGAGAGAGATGGCATTTCTGTCTAGTTTTATATCATTATGAACCCCAAAGCATGAAATTCTTGTGAAATGCTGCACAAACTAAGGAAAAATCTCCTTCAAGCATAGTATGGGTAAATAAAGAATTAACTCTAGCTGCAACAGAAACACGTAGTTAAATTCCTCAAACATGGCCAAAATGCTTAGTAGTTTATCTATATATCTAGTGCTAAGACATATCTTAATATGCCGTCTCAATTAACATTTTCCTTTCTTGAAGTTTATATATTACTCGCTAAATATATGCAACTACTGACTTTTCCAGACAAAAAAAAAAAAAAAAAAAAAAAAGGAAACCCAACCTAGTTCCTTCTTTCATTAATGAGCTCTTTTCTAAGCATCTCGTAAGTGTAATTGCATTTTTTAAACATAATAGAAAAGTTCAAAGAGATGTTTACATTTTTTGATCTAACTGTATACGAGAAAATAAAAATCTGTGGTGTTGTAGTGGTAATGGTCAAAAACTTTCGCGGTTCAGGAGCTTCTCAATTGCCAGCGAAGATGACACAACTCTTAGTGGACTTGATACCAGGTGGTCTAACAAAGGAAAACCAGTAAACCAAAGTTACCTCCTAAAACCTTAGGTTACCTGTTATTCATATCTACTATGAAAATTTTTAATTTACACTTACATTTTAGTCTTGACCGCAATCTCTTCCATCCTTTTCTTACTAATTCCTTAGATAGGCAAGTAATGTTCTTCAACTTCCAGAAATGGGACAGCTGCAGTTCTGAAATTTGATGATGATTGCTTTTAAGTCTACATCTTTGTCAATAAATCAATCAAAGTAACTAGAAATATTTATTAATTCAGTTCTGTGAATACACTAACATTCTTTTAGAAATAATTTCCCTTGCCTAAACAAACTCACTTCTCTGTCAGTAGAATTTGAAATAATTTATTCCATTTTTAGTCTGAGATACTGTATTTCTTAAATGCTTTTATTTCTATTTTATATTTCGAATACAAAATTCAAAAATAAGTACAATTTTTTAAATAATGATACTATGTTATTATTTTAATAATTTTAATAATTTTTGAAGATAACCTTTGTCTGAAGTGTGAAATATTCATTATTTGGATATCTAAATTACCTTGTGGAGACATAGGCAGGTTACTCCGTAAGCATGCCTTCGATTTATTTCCATGAAAACTGTAGCAGATACGAAGAGTGCAATAACACTATCCAAATTCTCAGATACGCGGTATCTTTCATCATCATTACCATTACCTATGCATTTTTGCGAGTGGTCAACAAGTGCATGCCAAACTCATAAAAATTTGCACTAACAGAGGTGATAACTGACCATCACCATCAGAATACGACTTGTCTTTCACATCGCAGTCACCACTGCAGGAACACACCACTCACCACTTCACTGAGCTCACATCCACTGTTTGGTCTCCCTAAACGTTCAGCAAACACTGATGAATGTCAGTGGGTGCCATTTTTCCACATGAAGGAATTCAGTTCTGCACCTTGGCTTCATACACACTTCATGTCAGATGCCATTGTGTCACACTGCCCCCTCTGCTGCCATCTGTCACACAGCAACAAAATGAAATACTGGTGTGAAGGTTCAGCCTTTACTGCCATACCCCCAGCATCCCCCTCTGATGTCATTTGCTATCATAGTAAGATAGGAGACATTATTTATGGAGGGGAAATTATATAAAGGAGAAAGAAAAAGAATATATAAATCAAGATATTATCACTAAATTCCTAATTTGAACGTAACATTATACAGGACTTTTAACTCAGGCCTGCACAGTATGATACTTTACAATGATAGCTCTTTGAAAAATAGAACAATTAGAGAAAAAGTAATTGAACTCAAATTATTGAAGGGCAAAAATATGACAATCCATTACATATATCTTATATCTTAGCTATCAAAGGCACATTTAGAAAATGCATAAGAACAACTTCTTAGAAATGCTAAAAATCTTTTCTTTGAGAGTTTGTGTACAAAAAAACCAAACCAAAACAAACAAACAAAAAAACAAAAAACAAGAAACAAAAAAGCTTATTTACTGGATAAGTGAGCAGTCAGATTAACTATAATAGTTCATATTCATGCATATAGGCAGACAGATTACAAAAAAGTCTCCATAATAATAAATGTGAGTCATTTATTATCACCATATTTTTACGATAGGAGAAAACTAGCATAAAACATCTCCTTGTGATCCTTTCACCTCTGTGGAAAGTAGATCAGAGTTCTTAATTACACTTTTCAGGTTTTCTTATCCCATTTCAACATTTGAACAGAAATGCAAGATTATGACCACTTGATATTCTGAACTTAGTTCACATCAAAGACAGTCACTACATTTTTTCCTTTTTTCCTTCTTTCATTCTTTCCTTCCTTTTTCTTCTTTTTCTTTCTTTTTCTTCTTTCCTCCCTTCCTTTCCACATATGCCTAAGTATTAAGAACTTTCAAAGATTTTTAAAGTTGTTCTCTAAGGTACAGGGCAGCTTACAAATACTGTGGTACTTACACAAAATATCAGGCACAGAAATTTCAGTTTCAGCTTTGAATCCTTTAGTTTGTGATCTGCTAATATCTCATCTCTGTGGATACTTTCTTGTCACTTCCTTTTTTACTCCAAGTTAAAGTTCATTTTTTTCAAAATAGGTATATGAAAATAAATAGAAAATGAAAAATTCTGTCTGTGTTTCAAGAAATAAATAGAAATAAATGTTTAACTGAAGTAAATTGTGAGTATCCATTGACTGCAGAGCAGCTGAGTGATTTTAATTTCATAGAATCAGAATCACAAGGTTGGAAAGGACCTACAAAGTCATCTAGTCCAACCATTCTTCCAAAATGTTTGCTACCACAAGCCACTAAACCGTATCTCATAGCTCCTCATCCAGACACCTCTTGAACACTGCCAGGAACAGTGACTCCACCACCTCCCTTTGCAGGCCATTCAAGTGCCTGACCACTCTCTGAAAGAAAACATTTTTCCTTATGTCTAATCTAAATCACCTCTGGCACAACTTGTGGCCATTATTTCTCCAATTTCTCCAATATCCTTTCCTAACATTAAGTCTGATTGACATGTATCTCAATTTAAACTATTTGTTAGTTTTATATCTATGCAGCATTAAAAATAGTACTTCATGACTTTTGTTAAACCAGTTCTTCGTTATTAAAATCCATAATCAGCCATCCAGCTACCTAGTCATAACAATCTTTTGTGATTTACCTTTTGCAAAGGTTTTATTTTTTTCTGATTGATTTTGATTTTTTTGAATCAAAAATCTTCCCAGTAATTAGCAATTTACAAATATATTTACCCAAGGTAGCCACGTTTTAGTCATTTTTATTCTGTTCATTTCTTTCTCTTTTCAACTATTATATACATTCATGCATTATACAGTCTATTTTATTAAAATTTGGAGTAAATTTTCAAAGACACATTGTTAATTAGACATCTATTTAATTTAAAAAATTGAAGATGAGTAGGTGTTTTCTTGACGTCTCTAATAATTATGTTTCGTTCATCTGGTGGCTCTGAATGTTTTACATTTGACCAACTAATAAATTTTCCATTCTAAAGTAAAATAGTGCAAAGACGTACCTTTAGAAATTTTACTACTGTAGTGAATCTAAGTGTATTTTTAGTGATACCAAGTTTAAAATTATTGTAAATTGGTTGCCTGGCACAAAATCATTTTTCAACTGTCACTAATAATTTTTTGCAGTCCTTTCCACCAATATAGAGCATTTATAACTTTCACATTTATAAAAGCAACATACTAATTGGTGGAATTTTTATCCTTGAACCTTAGTTATTATCATAATTGCTATAGTTTCAGCCTATTCTCTTTTACAAAGTGACATTGCTTGCCCAAATCCATTATCTTTGATAGATGTTTCTTACAATGTTTTATGCAAAATCCTCCTGGTTACTTGTAGTCATACCAGGCTGTGATTTATAAAACCATTTTCACTTTTGACATCTGATCTTAGAAAATGTAAATGAAAATCACAATAATGCAACCTTGGCCATTCCTTTTTCCCACAACAACCCTTGCATTTCTTTTTTCTTTTGTTGCTCCAGGCCATAAATACTGAAAATCCTAATTAAAACACAAAGTTTGATTCTGCTCTCTTTAGGGATTACAGAAACTAAGAAAGTGAAAGGACTGTGCATTAAAAAATTACATTGGTCCCAACAAAGACATCCTCAGAGTTTTAAATTCTTAACTTTTCTTTGCTCTGGGATCATGTACCTTGTAAGGGAAATAGTTACTGTGGAAAAACTAATGAATGTAGACATCATTCAAACAAGTTTCATGCATACATGAAGTGTCAATGTGAATAGAATTTCAAACAAAAACATCTAAGCAATTATGCAAGGAGGAAAGAATTATATTTGGGAGGCACAAAGAGAACTTTGTTACCTCTGACTTCATAGAAATAAGCACGCTTGTATTTGTGTGCGTATGTAAATGACCTTACAATAGCAGTAAGGCCCACTTTAACAAACTGGGCAAGTAAACTGGCACATTTTCTTGAGCTGATGTCAAGAGTTGTAGGTCAAGGTCATGCTACATGTAATAGTTTCTCCATGTACAAGTCAACTGTGATTGTTGCATTTATTTATTTTTTATTTATTTATGTATTTATTTCCCAGTGGAAACACACTTAAATAAGAAGGAAAAATAATTCTATTTTCCACAACCTTACCTGACTGCAGCCTCTCTATGATAAAAGAAACAATCTAACAGCATGGCTGAATTATTCTTACAACAGACGAAGGGAGAAAGAATAGTTAGTTTGTTTCACGGAGTATTTTTGTTTTCTCTGTTGCACTATATCAAAAATCAAAGCTAAATCACTCTAATATAGATAATGAGACAGATTCTGGCCCTCACATTGGATCAAAATGAATTATGAGTGAAATTACTCCAATTTACTAAGTAAACAGGGATTTTTCATGCTTAATGATTTTACTGATCTTATAGTGCTTAATAAGTGATCTTAGAATATTCTAATAAAACTGAATTAAGCTTTTTAAGGTTAACATACAAAAAGATTGGATGTATTTTATAATATTGAGTACTTCCCCCAAGTAAGATATTCTTAATTTGCATATGTATGTTCAATAGCATCTGATAGCTTTCAATTCCAAAAGTACTTTATATCCTATCTATATTTCAAATCACAGTTGGAAAGATTATCCAAACTTAGGAAATTTTTATTTCTTCAAAGCAGTAAAAAATTTCACAAGTCATAAACATTAATGTCACAGTATTTCATCCATGTTTCTTTTGCTTAATTGTGTTAGATTTTGCTCAAGGTTATTGCAACATGCAACAAACATGGTATTTTTTTTTCTCTGTAATTTGTTTTTGGCCAACCACAGTGGTTGTGATCTTAGTTAAAAATTTTAGACAATTGGTTTGACAATCACTTCATCTTAACTGCACACTCAATTCTTATAAAAGAAAAATAGATTGAGTAATCAGGTCATTTGCATATCATTAAGAGAGCAATTGAGATCTGAATCTTTCATGCAGATAAACAATTACTAGCTTCTGCAGGAGCTTCTATTTTTTTCTTTTCTGAGTTGTTTCTGTAATACTGCATAAAAAAATGTTGTCTTTTACAAAGTTGATGTAACATCGCAGGAAATACAGGTCTTGAAGTGTGCTCCCCTGATGTAGCATATCTAAATACAAAAGCACTACAGGAGAAAACATGATTTAAAAAAGAGTTTCACTGTACCAAGGTCAAGAGTTACTTGCCCTGCCTCGTCTGGTAGAAGGTAACCCTGCCCTTCTGCAGGGAGTTAGAACTTACATGGCTTTCTATGATTCTATGATTTGGTTAATAACTCGTATTTTCTAGTCTGATGATCAGGAATACAAAAGTATTCCACATGGAAGAATCTGCTGATGTAAGACCTTAACAATGATGTTCTTTGTAATAGCAATAACGTTTTATTATTATACTGGCTACATGGCCAGTATAAATAAATTTCAGCAGTGCCACATTAAACCAGACTTCAATGTGTCCGTAAGTGCCCAATTTATTTCATAAAATATATTGGGAACTTAGGTAATTAACTCAGGTTTTGTGGTTGTGCTATATTGACTAGGCTTCTAAATCAGACATCTGATTTTAGAATACATTACAGTATATAATGAAGGACCAGATGTGTAGAAGATAGGTATTGGTGTGTCTCATGTTTTGGAGTCACAATATTTTATGAGATGTAACCTTGAAACCTCCAATACAAAAGAAATGAAACTAGAAAACAAACAAACAAACAAACAAAGAGAATGTAAGCAAAACCCAATAATCAGCATACCCTGTTTAATATGTTCTTGCTCTCCCCATTTTATACCAGAAAAAAAAGATCAAGCAGTTCAATAAGGAAAAGATAAAAAGCAACTATTAGTGAAAGTATTTTAGAAATGAATACTGCAAAATAGTAAGGCATCGATGTTAATCTCTGATATTCCTCTCCTATATATATAAGTTTCAAGCTCATTTCTGTGATAATCTTTCTTCTTGATTGAGTCTCTTTTCATTCTCATGCATTTTTCTTATTCCTTCCTCATTGTAGAATACCCTAACTTATATATATTTGCCACGAATGTTAAAATAGATTACTTCTCAAATATGTGTGTCAAGAGAAGAAAAATCCCAAATAAACTTCAGAGAACAGTAATGTGCGCAGAGCTAGTTACTTAAACTCAGGGAAAATGTCACTGGGGCTACAACCCTGAATGCAACTCAGGACTCCTTTGATTTACTGAAAAGTGATATGTACATCAATTACTTTCTTCTTCATTAAAAAATACAACTAATACTTTTACATCTCGCAAAGATCTTGTCAAATGCATTTCTAATGTGAGACCGTCTTACAAGAAAGAGAATTCCCAACAGGTGAGATCATTTGAAATGAACCTAGAATCTCATTGTCTGGTGAAACAGTCCTAACATTTTATGTGACAAGGGAATTAGAAATTCAGTCCAATGCTGTGCATCTAAATTCTGAAAGACAGCATCTTGCTCTGGAGGTCTTCAACATTATCTGTTTCTCCCCATTCACACGATAAGAGAGACAAGCATTTGAAGGATATTAGGAATAGTAAACACCGAAACAGTACATGCAAACAAATTATTCAAGTGAAGTGGATATAAATCAATAAAAAATAAATTATCCCTTTTTTCTAAAATAAGCTTTTCAGAAATTATTTGTATCTTTCTGCACCTACAACTCTCTGAGATTTACTGGTCCTTTGAGGAAATAAATGTTTAATTTGTCTATAAATATTTTACTCTTCTTTTACAAAAGATTATTATCCAGACTGCAATGGCTATTTCTATTGTTATTTATTTATTAAAAAAAAAAAAAAAAAGAAGAAGAAGTAACACAACATCAAAATTCTCAAATCCATATCAGGAAAAGAAATTTTGCTTTTAAATAAGTACATTTCTGTATTATGAATTGCACTTCTATTGTGTTGATTATGCTGGATCAATTTTTCCAATGTTAAAGAATCCGTATCTGGAAGAGAAAGGGAATTAAGGTAAGTTTTATGTGGAATCACTGAGGTTGGAAAAGGCAACTAAGATCACCTAGTCCAATTGTCAACCAATCACTACTGTTCCCTCAAAACCCCATCCATAAATCTGGTACCTATACACTTCTTTAACATCTTCAGGGATGGCAATTCCATCACCATTTGGACAGCCTGTTCCAATGCACTACCACTCTTTCAGGGAAACAATACTTCTTAACTTTCAACCTGAGCCACCTCTGATGCAACTTAAGTCCACTACCTCTTGCCATTCACCTGGGAGAAGAGGCTCACTGCCTGATCTCACTGCAACCTCCTGTCAGGTAGCTGTAGAGAAAAATAAGGTCTCCCCTGTGCCTTCCCTGCTCCAGACTAAACAATCCTATTTGCTTCAGTCTCTCCTCATGAGACTTGTGTTCCAGACCCTTCACCAGTTTCACTGTCTTTCTTTGGACCTCAATGACTTTTTTTTTGTAGTGAGGGCCCAAAACTGAATACAGTACTTGAAATGTGGCCTCATCAGGGCCAAGTAAAGAGGGCCAATCACCTCCCTGATCCCACTGACTGCACTATTTCTGATAGACACCAGGACATCACTGGCCTTCTTGGCCACCTGGGCACACTGCTGTTTCATATTCGGCCAACTGTCAACAAACACCCCCATATCCTTTTCTTCTACACAGCTTTCTAGCCATTCTGCCCTAAGCCTGTAGTATTGCACGGGTTTGTTGTGGCCGAAACGCACAGTGCAGCACTTGGTCTTGTTGAACTTAATCTCATTGGCCTCAGCCCAGAGATCCAACCTGTCCAGGTTCCTCTCTAGAGCCTTCCCATCCTTAGACAGAGGATGTCATAGAAGGAGATGAAGTTGGTCAAACAGGACCTGCCTGTCATGAATTCTTGCTGACTAGACCTGATTACCTGTTTTTTTTCACACATGCTGTGTGATCGCACTCCCTTACCTTCCCTGATATCAAGGCCTGCAGTTCCCTGGATCCTCCTTCTGATCCTCCTTGTCAACAGATGTCCCTTTGGAAAGTCTACAATTATCTAGGACCTCTGTGATTGACCAGAACTGCTGGTAAACTTGGAAGGTGGCTTGATGAGCACTTCCACCAGCTTCCTTGATACCCTCAAGTAGATCCCATCTGGTTCCACAGATTTTTGATAGTATGGGTAGAGTAACAGGTCTCTAGATGTTTCCTGATGAATTAAAGAGGGTGTGGGGAGGGATTATTCTGCTCCTCATCTCCGTCTTCCAGCCCAGGAGGCTTAGTTATTAGGATAAATTATCTGACTATTAAAGATAGATGCAAAGAAATCACTGAGTAACTCAGTCTTTTCTTCATCCTTGGTAGTAATGTTCCCCATCGTATCTAACAAAGGGTGAAGATTCTCCTTGGCTCTCATTTTAATGTATCTGTAAAAACACTTTTTGTTATCTTATGCAATGGCAGCCAGATTAAGTTCTAGCTGGGCTAGATTTTGTCTCTGCCTGTCCTACTAACATCCTTATACAAAATTGCCTGTCCTCCTCACTATAAATGGTAAACTCTTCTTTTTTTCTCCAAATCTCAGCAAAAGCTCCCTGTTCACTAGGCCAGTCTTTTCACCAGATGGCTTGTCTTACAACACATCAGGACAAGCCTGCTCCTGTGCATTTTCTTCCTGGGGATGTCCAGCCTTCCTTGACTCCTTTGTTCTTCCAGACTGTTTCCCAAGGGATTCTCCTAGTCAGCGTCCCAAATAGCCCAAAGTCTGCTCTTTGGAAGTCCAAGGTAGCAGTTTTGCTGACCCCCTTCCTGACTTCACAGAGAATAGAGAACTATCATATTTTCGTTGCTACGCTCAAAAGATTTTCCAACTATCACATCTCTCACTAGTCATGAACAGCAGGGCACTTCCCCTGGTAGAGTCTCTTACCAACTCTATCAGGAACTTATCTTTCATACACTCCAGGAACCTCCTGTATCCTCTCTTTTGTATTGTATTTTCAGCATATGTCTGGTAAGATGAGGTCCCCCACTAAAACGAGGTGTAGTGATTGTGTGACTGCTGCTAGTTGCTTGTAGAATGCTTCATCTGCCTTTTCGTGCTGATTGTGTGGTCTGTAACAGATACTCACTGGGATATCAGTTTTGGTTTTTTTGTTTGTTATCAGTTTTTGTTTCTCCCCTGATCCATACTCACCAGGACTCAACCTTATCATATACCAGCACTGAGCTCTACAACATCAAAACATTCACCAACACACAGAGCTAATATGAGGAGTAGTATCAGTGCCACAGGTCCATTTCTCTGTAATGTTGGAGGTTATTTAATTGAAACAGTACTATACTACTTTGGAAATGTGCTATCTAGATATAATTAAGACTGGTTTATTGTGTTTTTCTTTTTTTTTTTTTTTTTTTTTTTTTTGAGTTACAGGGGAAATATATTCTAATTGAAAACAGTAGAGAACCTCAAGATTTGTTATTTGTACAACCTTGTCTTACATGAAAAGCACCATTCCATATAACAACAAAAAAAAATCTATGTTTAATAAAATTTATCTTTATTAGTATACACAATTTGATCAATATAGGTAGATACAGTTAAAATTCTGTGTGATAGCCTTTTACTAATTAACAGAAAATAAATGAAGATCAAGCCAGATATTGATAAATTCTCTCTCTAGGAAATGTTTTCATAGCAGGTGGTCTCTAACTGTGTAACTTACAAGAAATATATCTCCTGGTAGTCACTTTTAAAATTTAAAAAAAAAAAAAAAAAAAGTCATAAATATATTACAATTATAGACCCCGAGTAACTAGAACACCCCTCAAATGTAAGCAGAACAAACTAATCGTGTCCAAATATCATACATTTTTTCTCATGTCTAAAATGACTAAATGACTAGAGAGGACTAAAATGTCTTCTATTTAAGTCCTTATTTTTTCTTTACATGTTTGTTTTCCTTTAATTCATTTTATTCATGCAGATTGTTGTTTTTTGGTTTTTTTTTCTAGCATCACATAAGAAAGCTATACTTTGGGTAACTTTGCCAAAAAAACTTCCAATATACACAGCCTTATAATCTTCAGCTGTGTTAAATATTGAATAACTGCTTTGTTTCCATTCTGATTAGTAGTTGTGGAGATAAAATCTTTGAAGAGAAGATCACTTAACCTGTTATGCTATTTCTCAGTGTTCCAAAGGAGGGAGAATAAACATGCTTTCATCATTCCTGTGGTTTGGAATGGTTTCACTGTTGATATCACATCTGTGAATGTTTACATCATTCCTGTGGTTTGGAATAGTTTCACTGTTGATATCCCATTTATGAACATCTACAATTATTTACTCTCTATAGAGTGAAACTGTTTATGTGTCACTTACTCCTGTTGTGAATAAAAATGCCTATTTCTTCAATAGCTCTCCTGATTTCAACTTTTTAACTTTATGCTTCAAGTCTAACCCTAAAGATTTTTGCCTTTGATGCTTCCTGTTGTGGTTTAATACTAGCGGACAGCTAAGTACCACACAGCCTCCTAAGGCTCCCAGGCATTTTAGACACATTGACAGAGTAACATTAACTAGAGTCCAGATAAATTCCTGCACCAGGAGGCTTTGTCTCCTCCTGTCCAAGATGTCTTACCTTCTACATCTTGCATGCTCACAGATCTTAAGTTTTCATTGCAGGGGGGAATCATTTTCACATCATGCATTTTTGCTGTGCCCAATGGGACACTGAGTGGTGTAGCTAATCTCTAAGACTTAATATCATGTGGTATGCTTTTACACTGTCCAACCACCTCATTATTCATTACATTTCATGTATCACATCTGGCTCAGTAGAATGTTATGGTAAGCTGACAAATATAAAGATATTAAGGTGTTTGTGCAGTTAATATTCCTTTGGTGTATGATTTTTAAACTACTGTAATAAAGCAGAAAGCCACTAGCAGGATAGATTACCCCCACCTTTCCGCCTCCCACCCCCCAACCAAAAAAATCCATACATTACAACATCTACACTGTAGAAGAGCTTGGTCCAGATTTTAGATGTATAATACAGTAATAAAGAATCTTCCACTCATCAGGCTAGTAGATTCAGAATTAAAATACAATAACTTTAAAATAAAGAAAAAAAGGGCATTTATTTAGAAGAAAATACTTTAAAGATTTGTTTGTGTTCTTGTGTTATTTTATCATCTCCGAGTGAAACTGACAAGCAGTAGCCATCAAAGACATTTCTGAAGAAGAGCATGTAGAGTAGCACAGGATGAAAAGAGGCCCGAAAATAATAAGATTACCAAGTAAGAGTGCAAGTTGTGTGCTTGCTGTGTGCCCTGAGGCCTCCTGTCCCCTCACATGCCCCAGTGCTTCCTGTTGTGGTTTAACCCCAGATGTCAGCTAAGAACAACACAACCACTAGCTCACTCTCCCCAGGTGGCTGGGGAGAGAATTAGAAATGGAAAACAGAGAAATTTTGGGTTGAGATAAAGAGTGTTTACCATGTAGAGCAAAAGCCACACATACAAGCAAAGCTAAACAAGGAATTCATTCACTACTCCTACCCTTAGTCTTTCTATTGGTCCAAATACTCCTTAGAGATTATTACATCTAAATACTCTAATAGACATCTCTAAGAGTCTTGCAGGTTAATCTTTTGCCCACTGCTACTTTTGCAAGCATCAAACTGTAGTTATAAGATATCTTTTACTGGAGGAGGTGCTATCAGATGATCACGAACTATTAGTTATTGTCATAAAAAAGCATGGACAGCAAGTATATCAACTGTTTTAGAACAGGTAGCAAAAAACTGAAAAAACATAAGACTTGAGAACTAGTCATTGCGTATTTATTTATATGTACATATATAACATTCATTTGTACAAACTAAATGAATCTTCTCTTTTAAAACAAACTGAATAAATTATGGTCTGAACAGCAAAATCTAATAGCTGGAACAGTTGGCAAGATAATATTCAAATCTTCCAATAGAAAGCAAATGCAATGAAACTTTCTGAACAGATTTCAAAGCATAAATTTAATAGCATTGTCTGCAGATTTTTTTTTTTTTTCTGACAATGATCTTCTCACTATACTAAGATTTAACTTGCAGTCGTGTTAGTTCACTTTTTAAAATGAAATCAGTGTGACACTTTAGCATTTATTTGTCCAATATAGAACTGCTGTATTCTGGGGGGAAAAAAGTATGAAAGAAAAGAAAAATGCACTTGAGGATTACTCAATATACTTACTCCAAAAGGACATACTGCTGCCAGAGCTGAGCCAGGAGCAACTCTGGGTGTGCTCTGGGAGAGCAGACTTAAGATAGGGAATACTGGTGCACAGCAGCAGCTGGGAGAGAGGAGTGAGTAATGTGATAGAACAGCCCAAATGGCACCAAGGTCAGTGTGGGAGGAGGGCAGGAGTGCTCCAGGAGTGGAGCAGAAGCTTCCTGGAGCTCAGACGAGGCCCATGGAGGAGCAGGCTGTCCCCTGCAGCCCACAGGCACCACACAGAGCAGATCTCCTCATGCAGCCATGGCAGATGTAACAGTGGATGAGGCCTGGAGGAGGCAAAGCCCATAGGAGAAGCTCAGGCTAGAGCTGCTGGTTGGGCCAGAGCTGTGGCTCAATAGAGAGCAGCCTGCAATGGGGCAGGAGGGCTGGGTGAGCTGCCACCTAGGAGGATCTGTGTGGAGCAATGCCTGAAGGGTGAGCCACACTCTACAGAGCGTGTTGGAGCAGTTATGTACTGATCCTAAGCCCTTCACATTCCACTGTGATACTTGGGAAAGAGGTAGAAAAGGGGATTGGAGGGAAAGTGTTTTTAGTTTACTTTTAGTTCTTATTGCTAAAGTTTGTTAGTAATAGGCAATAAATTACGTTACTCTCTTTTGCCCATGGTAGTAACTGGTGTATGTGGTCTATTTCCTTATCTCAACCTATGAGCTTTTTTCATCATATTTCCTCCCTCTCTCTTTCTGAGGAAGGGGAGAGAGAGATCAGTGTGAGGGAGATTAGTTGCCCATCAGTGTTAAACCACCAAACCTGGGGCTATCATTATAATAATAGTTTGACACAAAATGATTGGCCAGATCATAGAACCTGAGATTTTGTTTGGCTTCTATAGTTTGAGATAAAAGCTATAATATCATATTTTCCATGGCCTGCTACCGAGCTGTTGCTATTAGCAGAAAATGTACATGTTGCACCACTTGTACTAAGTGCTCTAGAATCATATCAGATTTTTCTCTCAAGAAGATAACTCTTGCTTAGTGCTAACAATAGGAAGGGTGGGATTACTGTCTAAGTATCCATCTCAAGTATGGAGCTGTCACAACTGTAGCCATTTGAAATTGATGAAACAAAACTCAGAAGCACATATTCTACTATATGATTTGTTTTGCATTACCATTTTAATTGAAGTTTAAACATCTTCTCTTATAAAATTGTGCTGAGTTGCAGATGCTGGAAAGGACTCTATCCTCTAATGTCTTTCCTGTATCTCTACAATAGGAGTTATTATCCCATTACTATCATTGCTGTAGAAAAGACTGGTAATTTTGGTGACAGTGAGTAGATTATAACAGCCTTTCTGGCTTGCTGCACAGAAAGGGGTCCAAAAGAAATGGAAGCCAACTGTGAGGCTTTATCCTACCCAGCCATAGTGGGACTTTCCATGTGTTACATTAACAATCAGAAGTGCTGTATTTAAAACCTGTTCTTTCTGGACAATATATTACATATAATGTGCCCTGTGTACAATGGTGAGATGCCTAGTTATGCATGGATTTCTAAATTATCATGCCCTTCAGGCTAGACAAACTGGAGATCTTCATGTCTTGTATCCATAGTGTATATCACCTAGCACTACAACTTGTCTGACTACAAGAAGTTTCTCTAAAACATGACCATTTTGTGATATTCTATTTCTTTGATTTATTTTTGTTTGTTTGTTTGTTTTAACGTGTCTGATTTATTTTTATTTATTTTTTTTTTTTTTCCAGTTCAAGGATTCTAACATAATATGAGCACTATACTATTTTTCATTGGTTTTACTGCATGAAATTTGGATTTGGTGTGAGTGTATGAGGAAGCTTTTAAAGATGCACACTCTGCTGACATAAGTTTTGGGAGACTTGGAAAGGGAAACAAATTCACAGTTGATAAAATCCTATTGCAAACAGAACTGGGCACTTCCAGAATATGACCAGCTATTGTCTTGAAGAGAGTTTTTTTTGAACAACACAAATCAGACAGGGAGTAAAATAACGCCTAAGTAGTATGAGGCAAGAATTTCAGGCTTGGGCTTATCCTCTGCTTCTTTTATTTATTACACCAGTACTCACAGTCTCTCCCTGTTAACATACTTCAGTACAAGAATTTTGAAGAAAAGAATTCTGTATTTAAAGAAATCCAGATAGTAAAATTATCCTTTCTAAAAAAGGGTATTTCTTGAGACAGAAAAAACATAACATAAAAAATATGATCAAAAATTACATTTTTTTCCCAGAAAAAAAGTCATAATTAACGATATTTTTAGTGCTATCCTACAAATATTTCAATTAGCAAGGTTATTAATACAGGAGTACACACCAGCAAAAGTACTGTTTTCTATCAGTTGTATGTGTTATACTCATTTTTAAAAAGTAATTATTTGTTATTTTTACAGTGGAATGAGAAGTAAGGCAACAGAAGACTGAATATACAGAATATTGTGACATGGACAATTTTTGTCCTTCATGAATTAGCATAACATCAAAGTGTTCATCACATTTGTATTAAAAAAAAAAAAAAAAAAAAGAAACAGAAAACAACAAAAGACAAATAAACAACAAAAACAAAAACAAAACAAAAAAAAACTGAGAGAAATATAAGACAAGAATTGAAAAATACCCAGGGAATCTTATGGAGTAGTATTTTCCATTTATGATTATTTTTTATTGAAGTCTATTTTCTACTGAAGTCAAATGGCAGTGTATGTTCAATTGCAATTGTAAAAGCCATCAATTACTATTGCGCTTCCCTGATTATCTGTCTTTGTTATTTCATATAAATGCCAGTGTAAATGTAAATCCTAAGTTTAACAGTGCTATCCTATTTGCAAGAATGGCGCTTCTAAGAAATTGGTCTCCTAGTTTAGTTTCTGCATGATAGCATACCCAAGCTTATAAATAACTGTATTATAACAAATGAGCTTCTAAACTTTGCACGTGACTTGAAACTAAGAATTTAATCATATAGTTTTCAAGCTATCCTTTAAAACTTTGCCTATATGTTGTGAATTCCACAGCTGCAAACTAATCATACAACAGTCTAAAACAAAATATTAACTACTATCACCAGTATATTTTTCTAGCCACAGACACAGCTGTTGGTTTTTTTGGTTAGTTGGTTGGTCGATTATTTTTTAAGTTGTCATCAGATAGTGGCATGCTCTATCAACAATATTTGAAGGAGAAATTCATGAACATTAAACAGCAATAGTCTCCTTAGAATCTGGTGTAGCATGGAGTTTCTTTGAAAGGATATAAATCTTTTGTGCATAGAAGTAACAGTGAAATAGCATAATAAAATAAAGCTGCATCACTGTTGTAATATTTATACAGTTTATATATTTATACAGCTTCCACTAAGAAAGTGGAAACTGTATAAATATTGTCTACATAAGAGGTATTGAAGGAGAGCATATATCACATTCTGACTACAGGGTTGTGAGGCAATAACTGCAAAGATACTGAAGTATTGCAAGGCAGTAAAAGATGGATACTCTAGTCTGCCATGTCCATTTGGAGCCACAAATTATACTGGGACTAAGGTAATCTGATGCTGTGGAGAGTCCTATTTTCTAATGAGCAAAATAAACTGAAGTCTCTGTTTTTGTTGATTTTCTGCAGAGTAGATGGAACGTGCTTCTGGAGGTGTTCATCAAACTACTTGTAGAAAAGATACTTTCTAAGCCAAACTCTCCCTTGTTCTATTTCTGTCCAGACAAAGTTTTACTACAGAATTCACTAGAGTGGTGTCTAACTCTTTTAGAGAGGGATTGAAGAGACTGGCACAAAAAATCTCCTTTTGTTGTTTGTTTTCTCACCCCTTTAGTAATACAGGGAAAGAAGATTAATGATTAATCATTATCACTAGCACACAGACATGCACATTTAGTTATTTGATGCATTTATTGGCTTTCATTTAAGAATGTGATGGTGAAATGTAGAAAAGATGATGTGGCAATCTAGTCTTGTAGTACTGTACTGTCTGAATATAATGGTTAGTTTTTAGTCTGTTGTATAAAATGTGTACTCCTAAAGAGCAGTTAATCAAAAGTAGTTTGTAGTTTTAAAAGTAAATATTACTGATAGATCTTTTGTGTCATTTCAGCTACGTTTTACATATAATTTCTGAACTAACTTATCATTTTACTCTGCAGTGTAGACCTAGTTAATGACATGAAAAAATGAGTGCCCCAGGCCATCTATAAAGTGAGATGGTTTATGATTCTAATCTAATCAATAGGATAAAGTGATGTGCAAGTATTTCTTATGACTACACACTAGAATAACTGTATTCAAAATCAGATTTAAGTTGTCATTGTTTTTTAAATTCCTCATTACCTTAGGGGAAAGAAAAGCAAATGGCATTATACCATAATCTTAGTTGGAAGTCTCATACTCTTCCTTCCTCAAAAGAATTTTCTGCAGTGTTAAGGATCTACGATACTGACCACGATAGGGCCAGGGCCAAATCACTGGACAAACACATCAATATGGTGAACAGCAAAACAGTGTTTATTAGAAATGAACTCTAGCTTATATACCCTATGTGCTTCATCTGCTCCCCTAAAGCATGCGTCACACATCCATCACAGAGCAGGGGAGGTCCTAACGCGTCACATCCTGATATCGCCTCATTAATGCCTATTCCTGGCACGTCACATCCCGATTTCGATGCCAGACGCCTAATACAATATATGCAACAATTTTCATTGTTCACCTGTTTTTAAATATACCTAGCAAATAAATGTCTCCATGTGTTTAAAATGATGGCAACTGTTTTCACATCTGAGTTGTCTGGTTTGAAGAACTAGTGATTTCAGAAGTTAACGTGTGTTATCAGACTGTGAGATGTGTTCCCTGCTTGTCCTAGAATCACTTTCTGCTTGATCATTCCTCTTTTTATGACCTGCAAAGCTAGTTTGAGCAAGTGTATGAGGAAAAATTATTGCTTAAATTTCTTAAAAGTCCTTTCCTGTCTCTGAACTTGTTACTTTTTTTCAGTTGTATTGCCAGAAGCTGTCAAAAAAAAAAAAAATAAAATAAAAATAAAAATTGTATGGCACAATAAAAAGACCGATTTGTTAAAGTTGTCTTATTTCATGTTTATATATATTATATACAGTAAGACTGCACAAGGCCTCATTCAACTCTTTGAAGCTAATATAAAACAAATTTTGTTTTCAAAGCAAGTTGATGCACGAAATTCACTTAAGCTATCATCCTACTGCTTTTCACAATGTTTTCTCAGCGAAGGACCTGTAACTGTCACTATACCTGATTCCATGATAGTTAGAGATACAGTTCTTTTAATTACTTATCTTGCTTAAAATCTCAGAATAACTCTCATCTTGGAGCACAATCTCTTTTTTTCAGTTATAGTGTTATAAAGATTGTTATATTCCATCCATCTCTTTCCAAGCCAGTTACGTGATTTTATCCTGTTTGCCTCACCATTTTTGATTTCTGTCTAATGTCAGCTTGGTGAGTTTGTGCCCAAGGGAGCTGAGAAATACTACTTGTACAGGATGTCAGTAACAGATCCGTCCAGTAGCAAATTCAAAAAAACTTTTGAATTAATTCTTAAGGTAATGGTTGGCAAAACGAAAATTAGAAGACAATTTCATACCAGAGCACTACTCAGAGATTTTTATCATTGATCATTATTTGAATCTGTGTCCACAGGCAACTGAGACTAATGCATTTTGGTGCTGTTTAACATGTTCCGGTTAGTGAAACACAAAATAATATCCCAATCATCTCCAATACTTACAAGTATAGATGCTGATTGTAGGATCATAAAAAGACTTTGCAAAGTGAAATCAAGTCCTTTATGGAATCAAAAGGAAAACTTGTGCCACAACCTGAAGAGCAAAAATGGCTCACAGGTTTAGCATTTTTGGTGGATTTGACAGCACATTTAAATGAATTAAACATGCATCTTCAAGGTGCCTTATTTGAGCCATGTTTCAGATAATAACAGTGTTTGAAATGAAATGAAATGAAATGAAATGAAATGAAATTCAATTCAATTCAATTCAATTCAATTATCATAAGCTCAAATTATGGCAAATAATTTCATGATACGTTTTTGATACATTGGGTAACAGTCCCAAGAAGAGCGAAAAATATGTAGCCTGCTTTCTGTTTTGATAAAGTAATTTGAGAATAGATTTCAGGATTTCCAAATTAATTGTCCTTTTTTTTTTGTTTGTTTATTTGTGACTCCATTTTCAGTTGAATTAAATACATTACTTACAGATTTTCACATGGAATGTATAAAGTTACAGTCAGACACTCAACACAAGGAAAATATGGTGTTTCTTTACAAGACTTTCAGAAAACCTATCTTACCAAATATATAAATATTCTTCACTTTAGTCATGCCTTATTCATGACACCATTTTTTGGCAATATGTACATTTCTGAACAATCATTATTAAGTCGGGAGGGAGGCTTGGTCTGCTAGAGCAGACAAAGGCACTACAGAAGGACCTGGATAGACTGGATCGATGGGCCAAGGTAAGCTGTGTGAGTTTCAATTGGGCCAAGTGTTGGGTCCTGCATTTTGGTTGCAATAACCCCAGGCAACCCTACAGGCTTGAGGAGGAGTGACTGGAAAGCTGCCTGACAGAAAAGAACCTTGGAGTACTGATAGACACTCAGTATATGAATATGAATAGGAGCCAGCAGTTTGTCCAGGTGACCAAGAAGGCCAATGGCATCCTGGCTTGTATCAGGAATGGTGGGGTGAGCAAGACTAGGGAAGCAATCCTGTAGTCGGCACTGGTGAGGACCCACCTTGAGTACTGTGTTCAGTTTTGGGCACCTCAATAGAGAAAGGACATTGGTGCTGGAGCAGATCCAAAGGCAACAAGGCTGGTGAAGGGCTTGGAGAATATGCCCTATGAGGAAAAATTGAAGGAACTGGGGCTGTTTAGACTGGGGAAGAGGAGGCTGAGGGGAGACCTTATTGCTCTCTTCCAGACTTGTCACTGGTCTTCAGACATTAAGCCATTGACCACAACTCTCTGAGTGTGACAAGCACTGGAATAGGCTTCACAGGGAGGTGGTTGAGTCACCATCCCTGAATGTGTTTAAAAGCCATTTGGATGTGGTGCTCAGGGACATGATATTTGTTAGAGTTAGGGTAGTATGGTTAGGTTGTGGCTGGACTCAATGATCTGAGGATCTGAGGATCATAGAATTCTATGATTCTATGATTCTATGATTCTAAGAAAAATATTTCATCAAATGTCTCTGATGAAGATCTTGAGAACTCAATAGGAATGCCATTGAACTAGCCTGATGCATTAGTTTCAAAACAAAACAAAACAAAACAAAACAAAAAAAAAGGCCAATCATCCCACTAGTTTTGTTTTTGTTGTTTTCTGGATTTTTTTGTATTTCAATAAAAAATGCATTAAAAAATTAAGTTTGTTTCTTTTATACATTACATTTATTATAAATGCAAGGCAATTTCGGATCACGCAATGCAAATCAGGCAAGCCAAAATGTTAGACAATCATGGATTAGGGTAAGAAAAGACTAAGAAAGAGAGCATAGGTGATACAGATGTAATTCAAATACATAATTGTATATATAAGACTGATGTGTAATTAGGTTAATGTTTGCTTTCTAATTGAATTTTGTAGACTTTTTAATAACATTTGTGCTTGTGGATGGCATAAAGTTGATGTTAGAAAACTTAGCACTAGGTTTTGTTGCATATAAGTGTTCAGGGGAGAAAAAAAAAGATTTGTGGACAGCAAGGAGAGAAACACTGAATTTATTTTAATATATAAATATATTTTTTTTAAATCATCTTTTGTTAATAGTTATATACAGTGGGAAAAAGCAAATCAGATGGATTTTTAGTTTTCCTAGACAAGCTACATGTTCCTACAATAATCTAAGGAACTGTTTTTAGACCACCTGGGAAGGGTCAAAGTATACTGATTTTAATTCACTCATCCTACCACTATACCAGTATGGTCTTTACTGTAACTGCTGTCTATATAGTTTTATTACTGGTGTAATGGCCACAGTTTGTAGCTGAAGCAAATGCAGAGGTCAGACAAGATTTAGGAAGAGAAAAAGTATCTGAAAAGATTTTTTATGTTCTTTATTGACGATGCTATTTTTGTATATATCTAACTTGCTGAAATGAAATGAAATGAAATACAATGAAAAAAAAAAAGGATAAATTTACTAGTTTACTTTGACATATTGTTCCCTGCAAACAGGTTGCATAAAAGCTGTTAAATAACAGGTTTTTTGATCAACAGTAGAATGCGTCACATAAATGTTGACATTCTCTTCAAAATGTCAAATTGCTGACTATAAAAGGCTTAGGTTTTTCTAAGTAGGAACGTCAACTGAAAAGCCTTTAGGCCAGTTGATGAATATAAGGCCAGAAAAAAATGTTACTTGTTTCACAGAAAAAAACTGAAGGCATGTCTTTGCTCAAGTCAAGAGATAATCTTTGTGCTGTGATACAGAATTGGTTGGACTTGTCAATAAACTTGGTTGAGGGAGTATAGTGCACAAACTTGTTAAAAGTTTTCTTAAGAACAAGTAAACTTTAATGATTTATGCTTAGTTTTCTGTTTCAAATATTTCCTCAGGAGCAAAGTTGAATCCTAACCTCAGAAACTTTTTCCTAGAATTTTCTAAAGTTTATAAAAAATAAACGATGCCTGTGCCTACTTATCAGACACTTCTCCAGGAAGCCTGTTCAAGTGTTTATATTTTTTTTAATAATTTTTATTTTTTTTTAAATTTTTTTAATATTATTTTTTTTATATTTTTAATTTTTTTTTTAATATTTTTTTAAATTTTTTTTTTAATATTGCCCAATCTAGACTTCTCTAGTGCAGCTTTGTGCTGTTCCTTCATGTCCTGTCATCGGTTACCAAGGAGAGGAGACCAGAACCTCCCTCTCCAGTTCCCGTCCTCAGAAAGCTGTGGAGAACAATGAAGTCCTGTTCTCCAGATTAGACTAGCCAACAGTCTCACAAGCTACCCTCAACCTTTCCTCGTAGAACACACCCTCCAACTCTTTTATGTGGTTTGTTGCCCATGTCTAGACTCTTTCAAGTATATTTTTACATCCTTTTCATATCGTGAAGCCAGGAAGTGAACACAAATTCAAGCTGAGACCACACTATGGCTAAACGTAATGGAAACTCTTGTCTAGCTGGCTATGCAACATTTAATGCACCTCAAAATGCAGTTTGCCTTCTTTGCTACCAGGACACATTGCTAACTTAGGTTGAGCTTGCTGTCAACCAGCACACCCAGATCTCTTTCTCTGAGATATTCTCTAGCCACTTGTCTCCTAGACTATAAAAGAACAACCTAAGGGTATATGTAAAGTGAGAGTGAAGATGGACAAGAGTTTATGTGAAAAACAACTGGAAATTAGTGAAATAAGTACACAAGACAAAATTACGGCTTCAAGATGAACTTGAATAATTACACTGACAATAAAATAAATTTACAAGTATGGTAATTGAACACAATTCAATCTTATTTGTATGTTTGTGTATTTGCAGGTATATATTTTTTTTTACCCTGAATCATTACAGTCATGAATCTGTGCATTTAAAAAGAAAATTTGTCTCTCAAATACAAATGCACCATCAAATCATTAGGAGCAAGGCTCTTGCAGACAGATTTACTTTACAGGGAGAGGTCTTGTCCAATGGACAAGAATCAGATTTTTGACTCTGAAATCAGCTAATATGAAGGGAAACTGACTGGCAAAGTATGCATGAATCTGGCTACTCACCTCATGTGTGGAGCCAGGTGCATCTCCAAAACTGATATTCAGAGTTAGCCAGATTGACTCCATCCAGAAATATAGTGCACTTTGAAAAGAAAATAGTGGCAAGAAATGGTTCAAGGTATACAGTACTGAGACAGAGCTGCCAAGAAAATACTGGTGGCAAGAATATACTAAAGCCTTCTTTCTCCAAAGATTTGGAGATCTGTTTAGTCACTACTTTAGGTTCTTGAGTTTGAGAAGTTCCATAAAGACATACCCAATGGGACGAGGAAGAGATGCAGGTGGTGTGGGAATTGTTCTTTTCTAATGACATGTTAATTACTTAAAAAAAAGTGTGAGGCCCATTTTCAGTTCTCTTTTGAGCCTGAGGAAAAAGAGAATCACATCTGCAGCACTTTAGATAATTCCTTAATCTCTAGGCTGGAGAGCAATTAAATGACATGCAATTTACATTATATAGTGAAACAATGAGACAGCTTCCTACCGTCTATATTAGTGCTCAACCCCCTCAAATAAGAGGTTCATGATTTTTCTTCCGTTATTTTCTCTCTGGCCGTGAGGCCATTTTCCTTTACGTGAAGAGAAAGAATATCTAACAATAATGGATTTGAAGTTATCATTCCCCTGCTCATGTACAAGTTAAACAAGTGTAGAAAAGCACTGTAACACTTTCATCATTTTAATTGAATTTCATTGAAGTCGGGGGAATTAATCACACAGTATACTGAAGTTTAACAAATAACAGTTCTATTCTCACAGTTTTCACAAATAGTAGGAAGACTTTACCTTCAGTTATAAATTGATTAAAATTAAATACTTTCATACCTTTTATACTGATTTTTTTGCAGCAAGTAATGAGGTCAGTTCTCACAAATGATCTCAGGAAATAAATTTTTGTATTTTTATTTTTATGTTTTTTTAAGTTAGGAACTGTCTGAGTATTACACGGACAGCTGTTAAGGGTTCGTAAAACTCTGTCAAACAGCAATACTCATGTTCTCTTTTGGAAACCATAAGCTGAAGAAAATTCACTCCTAAAAATTCTACCGACAAGGCTCCCAGAGACTGTATAATTTAGACATCAGAATGTTTGATGACAGAGGTACTCAGTTATCTTCCTGTCTTTCACACATTAAAAATGATTCAGTATATTTCTGAAAAAGTGTCTTGCTTTGTAATGAGGTATATTTTTGCCTGTATTTTCCCCATAAAAATATTATTCAAATTGCAATATATATTTTGTTAGAAAGGCATTGGAAAGTTTCTACCATCGCTAGCTTTGCCCTTCTTGTACAATGTTTATGAGGTAAATGCATTCCATTATTAGACACAAAAAATGATATATTTGAGAGGAAATAAGAATGTCATAGTTTACATTAGAAACTCTTTACCAATTAAATATGAGACATTTAATTATTCTAAAACAGGAATGAAACAGCAACAAGATGATTTTTAAAAATAATTAAGATTATCTAAGCAGATAGCTCATGTTGAACAACTCTCTGTGAGCCAGGTTAAAAACCAATATCTTTTATAAAACTTAATTTTTGTTCTAACGGTGTATTTCTTCGGCAGTTCAGTCTTTATCATGTACCTGTTTCTCTTCTGTTGCTAACTATTCATTCTCATAGTATTTCTATTTTCTACTTCTCCTCTTTAGAGTCTCCTCTTATTGCCCTAGCTCTCACTTCATTTTCACCTTCTGTTTACTGCATGTTTTTTCATGCACTGTCTCGGCCTCATCTTTTAATTGTCATTCTCAAACATATCACTATAAATTTTCTTAATACCACTGAGAGTATAACTTCCCAGGAACCACTTAAACTGCCATTTAGATCTCTAAATATATGAAATATTCAATTTGAAACATACTGGCATCAAACTACTTATAATATATAAATAGTACAGTATTTGTATAAAAAAAATTAGATCTTGAGATTTTTAACATATGGCCTGCAACTTTTTTGCAGCGGCAGAGTTTATCTTCACAGCTGGAGTTCCAGTGACAAAAGACTGTGAAAGTGCTACTGATCTATCTCCTAAATGAATCACTCAGTAAATTGATTCCACTGCTATACTCTCATTTATATGCAGCACAATCTCTGAGATTAAATTTCTTAGTGCAAAATCATACATGTATGCACATTATGTTAAGACCCTAAACTGTCTACAAATGTACTGGCACAATGCTAGAAAGAAGTCTAGTATGTTAGGGCAAGCTGTGTTCTTGCTTGGGGAAGCTCAGAGACATGGACGTAATTAAGAAATTTCTTTGCCAACTAAAGGCTACTGCACTATTTTTGTTGGCATTAGTGAGGTGCTGAAACACAGTTCTTCATTCAGTATGGTAAATAAATTAGTAATGTCACAGAAAACTATTTCCTTGCCAACTTCAAAACTTTATCTTGAATGGATTTACTTTTCTACGTTATTGATAAAGAAAATACCTTCAATTTAAGTTTTATTTCAGCCTAAGATATTTTAAGGAAGCTGATAGCTTTAATCATGACACTGCGTAGAGATTCCACTCCAATATGCCTAATATCCAGCTTCTAAAAATTAGGTTCATTCAGATTGTCTCATATTTGTACACAAAACTGCTGATAGCTTCAGAAACATTTGCGTTTTGAAATAGGTGAATTCTGTACATGTAAAAAAATAACATATTCTCACAACTTTTAAACACCAAGTTATTTACATGCTGTATTTGACACACACACACACACATACACACACACAGACATGGAAGTATTCCAATGACCAAAGCCTGAAAAGCGTAACACCAAACAAATAACATAATTCTCTTAAATAAATCTTATTCTTGTAGTAATACGAATAAATAAATAAATGTCATTAGCATTCTCAAAAGAATACCTACAATCTGTCAGAAGAGGTGAAAGTCCCAATGTTTTTACAATAACAACTAATAAAATAGAAAAATTCTAGTAATAGTGTTATAAACCATTCTCTCAGTTAAAGTATTACCAAGTCTGGGTATATTAATGTGTGGATTGAAGTATGTATTTCGAGTTGAAATGTTAAAAAACTGTTAGAACCAGGAAGGTATCTGGTCAAGTATTTCATTTGATGTGTTACTGCAGGCCAGAAGCAGACTGGTGTTTGTATTTATGACCAAAATTGCTTCAAAGATTATATTTGCATCAAATATATTTCAAGAATTCAGTGAAATTGAATAGAACCCACTTATGCCTACAAACAAGAAGCGATGTCAGACTTTTCCAAACTAGGAAAGATTTTAAGAGAGTACAGCTGGCATATCAGCAGATTTCTTCATCAGTCACACAAAAGTCCTCTCCTATTTGTACCATCATTTAGAAGCAGCCTGTAAATATTATTTTCACTTTTTTGCTCAATTACTAAGCCTTTGTGTGGCAGGAGGCGAATGCTTATGTTTTATGTATCTGTGAACAAAACATAATTACCTTTATGATCCATCTTCCTGTTTGGAAGCTGTTTGTCATTTTAAACTCCTTTCAGGACTTCATTTGTAAAGTTTTTATTTGTTGGTTTCTAAATGAATTTCATGGAAAAACTGAAGAACTCACAGTCAAAGGGGATTTTCACTCCTGTATAAACAAAAAATAACCTTAAAGAGAAAGTCACAAAAATAAACCAAACACATGAGCAATATTTTAAACTGAGCATACAAAAAATACAGTTGCTACTATTATAACAAATACTAAAATGACTGAAAGCTGAAAAATGATAGAGGGAGTTCTAGGCATTATATTTATGTAAGATAGGTTTTATGGGAAGTCTATGCCTACCATAAATGTGATGTATAGCATCATTGTGGTGATTGTAACTAAGAATAAAAATAAAGGACTATCTGAATAATTGCCAGTTAACTGATCCATCATATATTTCATGGAAAGTATTTATTTGCTTACATTTAAGTGTTAATATCACTGTAAGCATGTGTCTGCTGCAGAAGGCATGTGAAAATACAGAATGGTAGAAATTGAAATACGGTTTATTTTCTATGAGATCTGAAATACGTGGAGAGCAGCATAGAAAAATAAGAAGATGTTGATCTAGCAAAAAGCCTTTAGTAAACATAGAAAGAAAGGAGATTGAGGGAATATAGATAAAATACTGATAAATTACAGTCAAAAATGCTAAAAAAATAAAATTAATACTTAAGAAGTCTAAATTAAAAGCAGAGGAGTATAGCATGTATAAATAAGGGGAAAAGAAGAAATACAGTTAAATAATTGATTATACTCATAAAAGTACATGGGACAGACTAAAAAAAAAGAACTTAATATGGCTAGAGACTGAGAAAGAATCACTTAAAAAAAAACAGTTAAGAAAATAAAAGTGTTTATTTCTGCCAAAGCATATGCTATATACAGATAGCTAAAAGAAACAATCAAAGATGTTTCAACTGAAAAGGAACTTGATATTACTATCAGAATCTTTCCATTTAAATTAAACATAGACTTAATTTCATCCTCTTTTGTAGTGGAACTCTTAGGCCCTGTCTTGAACTGTTCATTGAGCACCTGGTGAAAGTGTGTGGCTGGCCCAGAGAGCACAAGCAAATTGTTTGCACCTCTGTTCCCCTCATGACCAGATGGGGTGGACTCAGAGTAGAGTCATCCTGGGCTCGTATAAGGGCCTGCCATTAAGAGATTTTCTGTGTGGTTTAATCTGCTTCCTGAGATGGTGTACACTATAGCCAGAGAGTCTCCTCACCAGTTTGGTGAGTTTTGTTTTTCTTTCTGCATGTAATTATTAGCCTATCTACAAATACTTTGCATTATATTGCTAAGAATCTGTCAGAAGGGTTTTATCTCTTCACAAGCTGAATATTCTTGAACACACATGGAATTGCTATGTGGAATTATTCATAGGAGTTTTTTTTTTTTTTTTTTTTTTTTTTTTTTATTATATGCATAGAAATATACTTTTTTATTGTGACCTGTACCTGATCTAGACAGTTGCTGTTGTTTCTTAATACTCTAAAACCCATGAAATAAGCAGATAATATCTGGGTATTTTGTCATGTACAGTCTGCTCACAATGTATGTGATTTACTGCGTCCAGTTCTGGGCTCCCCAGTACAAAAAAGACAGGGATCTCTTGGAAAGAGTCCAGCGGAGGGCCACAAAAATGGTGAGGGGCCTGGAGCATCTCTCCTATGAAGAAAGGCTGAGTGAACTGGGTCTGTTCAGCCTTGAGAAAAGAAGACTGAGAGGGGACCTGATCCAGGTCTATAAGTATCTAAGGTGTGGGGGCAGAATGACGAGGCCAGACTCTTTTCAGTGGTGAATGGTGACAGGACAAGGGGAAACGGCCGGAAACTGCAGCTTAGGAAGTTCCACACAAATGTGCGCAAGAACTTCTTCGCAGTGAGGGTGACGGAGCACTGGAACAGGCTGCCCAGGGAGGTTGTGGAGTCTCCTTCTCTGGAGATGTTCAAGACCTGCCTGGATGCCTACCTGTGCGACCTGGTGTAGGGAACCTGCTTTGGCAGGGGGGTTGGACTCGATGATCTCTGGAGGTCTCTTCCAACCCCTACAATTCTGTGATTCTGTGATTCTGTGATTTTGTAGTAGTCTACTGTAGTTGCTGCAGCTATAGTTTTGATGATACTGAAAACCTAACTTTCTATTAATGCTGCAGTAAGTCTTGTCTTAATATGCATGATCAGTTTACAATGTTACAGTTATCAAAAAATAATATAAATGCTTATTTTAAAAAGTTAAAACAAATGATCACCTTGAGTGATACAATCTTACAGGACCATCATGCTCAGGACTGAAATCTCCATTTAGACTTAGCATTTCAAACATGCTTCTGGATTTTTTGGTTTTGGTAGGATTATCTCCCTTATGAATATTGCACTTGCTCTTCTGAATGACATCTATATGTGCCAAACTCTCACCATGTATTTTACAGAGAACTTAGACTTCTAGGTTAAGTCTTCATGAAACTCACTTTGTTTTGCTGGCCTAAGTGAACTGGCCAAGCGTGGGGGGGGGGGGGGAAATGGCTTTAGCAGGACAGAAGTAATGACTAGTTTGTCACGTTTTTGCATAGATTTAGCTCTTGTGAAATAGAAAGTTGATTCAGCAGAGTGTAAATTTGTAAGGTTTAGTCCTTTTACAATCTGAGGAAAATCTTGGCAAGACTGTTTTCTTCTTCATGACTCCCCTGAAGTCTTTGAAGTGGAGAAATGCCACATTGTTTAGAGAATGACTCATTCACAGCTACACTTAAGGACCAATTCTCTCTTTTTAATTGCTGAGGAAGTGTCATTGGTCTCATCTGCAAAAGTAGCAGTTCGTGTAAGAAAGAAAGGATACACCAAATGTGGGTAATGTCTTTTACTTGATGAATGTATTCATTGAGTAGGTTAACCAGAAAGTAGAAATTAATGTTTCACACTGTCAAAACAAATCTCAAGAAGTAAATCATATGAGAGATGTGCTGAAGCTGGGTATTCTGAAGTTCTGCAAACAAAACAAAAAAGTCATTTGATTAAGTAAAAGCAGTTACGTACTAAGAAGTGGCAAAAGATTGGTGATTCATGTTTTCTGTTTTATTTTCCTGAGACAGTGTGCTATGTTTAATTTGAACAAATCAATCTCTTCTGTTTTTCTAATTCAGAATCAGCGAAGAGACCTCTGTCTTTATGACAGTTCTAGAAAATCAAAGTATCTGGAGTTTATGCCAAGGTTTAATGTCAATACTGATTATTTAGCTATTATGTGTTTAGTGTCTTTGATCACAGCTTGAATAGTGTCTCTGAACTGATGGCATTTAAGTCTCCAGATGTCTGTGAACATACACATATTAGCCTGTTATTTATTTAATAGAACTTTTATTTTTGAATGACATATGATTTGGCCTAGCAAGCAAGAAGCTCATGGTTTACAGGCCCTGCAGATAGGATAGCTAATGATATTCAATCAGACAGAAGCATAAGTGGAAAGCAGTTTACCACTGGTAAAAGATGGATGAGCATCTTGGACTGCTGATAAGTAAGTACAGATGACCAGTAAATTAAAAATAATATTAATAATAATAATAATAATAAAATCAATATTTGTTTGCTACTCTGAAAAATATCTTTTGACATCCTCTATAATGAGATGTTTGCATGCTATAGCAACATGTTGTTTGTGTACAACCAAGTCTAAGCTGATGTATCTAGAAACTTTTTGGAGGGGAGGAGCCAGGTGAAGACAAAGTATGGAAAGGATTAGGAAGATGAGTATCAAAAGGCAATAATGGATGCTTTAGTGCTCTTTTACCTTTGTCACAATTCATATTTATCTCCATTCCTTTTTCCTTTACCAATTTCCTATCACCCACTATTGGAATAGATGAATATTTAATTATGATCATTCTAGGTACTTTGAAGAGCTGCAGATAAAAAATTAGAAAACTTCCAATTAAGCATTCACTTTGTCCTTGACACTGAAATATTGTTTCCTGCAGTGTCTTCATCCAGATCAGTTTTAAGTGCCCTGCACACTTTTCTTACCAGGTATTTTGACAACATAATCACACCTCAGTGTCAGAAAGTTTATACAGATTTTCAAACTGCCCCTCCTGAATTTTCATTCCTACTGCCTTATACCACTGTCACTCTAAATAATTCTTCTTCTGTTGTTATTGTATGTACCCTCCAAAGGATTGAGATGGCAATATATCTTCTTTTACAACTTGAAAACCTAATTTTGTGTAATGTTTAAGCAAATGAATCACTGCTTAATCCCTGAGTTTATTTTCTTCCAGAAACTCTGGTGAATGGTCACTATTTATTCAGTCATGTCTGTCTTATTCACAAAGTTGCTGGAGTGGCAAAGTACTATTTACTCTGTGCAGCAAAATTTTTAACAGTGTATTTGTTGTAAAGCAAAACTTCAGAAAGACTCTGGTCGTGCAAACACAAAACCTCTGAGTTTAAATACATCTCTCTGTCCTGAGATATGTAAAAGGGATGAACCTAGTTGTGCCTTTTAATATTGTGTCCACTCTACAAACTGAAGAGTAAAAGGGGAGGATGAGTAAGTTGTTATTTTCAAAGCACACTCCTATGCCATCTGAGACAGTGCAAGGAAAGGCAATGGCAGATAACCAGTTCTAAATGAACCAAAAAGATGATCATAATCCAGTTAAAGAAAGAAAAGTTTTCTTACCTGTCCCAAGGATCAGGTCTTGTCAAATACTCCAGGAAATGCAATCTCCAGGTTGAGATCCTTCTCTTGTGGTAGCCAGCCTATAAATGAGGAGGTGAATTGCTTTCCCTAGTGCTCCCAGGGCTGGCTGTGTCTCTTCGCCAGGTACTCAGCCATTGTTTTAGCCTGTGACTTAACAATTCCCATACAGTCAGTAATGTAGATACATCTGTTTTGAAAGCAATTAAATCTGAATTCAAGCCATGACTGCAACAGAACTACAGATAGAAAACAAGATAGTAATTGAGCAAATGAACTTATTATCTCTGCAGCTCAAAGTGCCCTTGTCAAAATTCACCGTGGTCGATGGAAAAAGCCAAATTCCAATTGAAACTGCTATTCACTATCTCATGGGCTTTTCCATTTTATTGTTTTCCAGATTTCATTTTTTATTTAACAGTCTTGCTATAGGTTATATATTCTCAAATTTATTCAGTTGCATCTTCTCTGATCAGAATCTTATGTAAGGCCCTACTTTTTTGCCATGATAAGGATTAGCTACTGAAACAATGTACCTGGGGTCAAGATAAATTCTCTAAAATGTGAAGTTTTTAAATTGAGATTTGATTTATTTCTGAACTAAAGGTTCTTGCTCATCCTGAAGTAACAAAATTGATGCAGGAATCACTTCTTAAAATTCTATGGCTTGTGCTGTGCAGGAGGTCAGACTGTGATTATTATAATTCCTGCTGGTCTAAAAATTTATGGAACTGCAGAACATTTTATATATTTTATGTGCATATTTCTAATTCTGTCTTTCTGTACTGTTTCTCTTTCCTTGGAGGTTTTCATAACACCTTCCAAATGAATTTAGTATTGTCTCTGAATTTCATTTGCATATTGTATATTCAATGGAATACATTGCCATTTATCAGTGCACTATTTGTGGTCCTTTAGCAAGCTTTCATTCTGTGTGACAGTGTTCATAGCCATGCCAATTTGAATTTTTTGTGAGTAGAATTTCATTTGACACTATATCAAATATTTTTATAAAAAGTGGGATAGATTGCATATACTTCATTCCCCCTTGTCAACTGTTTTTGTCACTTCATCAGAACAAAGCATTCAGATTTGTCTGTAATGAAGTCTGACTTCTAACTTGGATTGTGGATCACCAAGTGTGAGGTGCTGAAGAGTATTGGAGATTCTTTCTTTATGAACTGAAGCCTTTATAAAAGTAAGAGGTGTGATGAACATCACCCTAATTCTTGAATTTGAAATTCATTCTTAGATTCTTCCTAGTCACTTCCCACAACTGGCAGCTGAGTTTCCAAGACTCACTGTAATGATCAGTGCCCATAAATATCTGCAGATATCTACCTTTATTTGGTTTCTATAATAAAGTAGTGTAACATATACATTTTCTTTTAGATTGTGGAACAAAAAAACAATGGGGTTAAATATAACTGCTCTTTGAGAATATTCTCAGGCACGAACTCCATCTCCCATACCTTCAAATGTGAAGTAAGACAGAGGACTGCCCTCCTGGATTCTCTGCCCATCTCCCAGACTGCTGCTGACTATAAGAAAGACTGCTTTTAACTATGTATATACACACACAAATACAGGCCCTCACACATCTGTATTCAGAAATCAAAGGAAAAATGAAGTTAGTAGATCCAGCTGCTAAGGGTTTAACATAATTATAGAAGATCAAGTCTGAGAGTTAGATAAGGAAGTTAGTAGTTCAAAAGTGTTCTGCTAAGTTCAGAATGAAATTATATCAGCTAAAGTTAGGATCCTCTGATTACTTGTGTTCCATGCCAGTGTAGAGGTATGTAAAAATTCTTTTGAGGGTAAGAAAATAAAGTAAACAGTTCTTCTTCTATTATTATTATTATTATTATTATTATTATTACTATTATTATTATGTAGCAATTTTCTATGTTTACTAATTTTTTATAACATCTTTGACTTTGCTCTGCTCTAGAATTTAAGCATATTTAAAAAACGATAATAGATCCACAATTGAATTATCATCAACTGGATAGATTTATAAAAGAGACAGCTCACTAAGTAAACATTTTCTTCTAATCGTGCTTACAAGTGTTTGTAAAACCACTGGCTGCTGGCAGCTGTGTAATCTTGCAGCTTATTTGCTTATAGGGTTGATCACAGAGAGTGTTAGCAACCTGTTGGGATGCCAAATGTCTGAAATAGCTTTTTGTACAAAGGCACTTCAAAAAATCCATTGAGTAAAGTTTGGTAATGGAAATTAATTAAAAGAAAGAAGTTGAATATGTGGCAAAACTGGAGATCATGTCAGTAGCTTGTATTTATTTAAAAAAGTGACTGGATTCCTCAGCCTTACCTTAGAACCAATACAAAATATTTATTCTTATATTCTTTACACTCCAAAATGTGCTTCTCTTAATACCCAGCTCTTATTTATTTGCAAGTTGTTTTGAAAGAAAGATCAATGTAATATGATGGAACAAAACCATTTGTCATGGTACATCACTGGATAACAAAAAACAAACAAACAAATAAAAAAACCAGCATTTCGGCTTCTTAATTCTGATGAATAGGAATTTACAACAATAAACAAAAAAAACTGTTTCACTAGAACACAGTAACTTCCATATGAACATGAGGAAAATCTTTATTTTGAGGATTACAGAACACTAGAACAGGCTGCCTGGAGTCTTCAGAAATCTCCTAGGTGCTTTCCTTTGCAACCTGTTCTAGGGAATCTGCTTTAGCAGGTGGTTAAAATAAATGGTCTCCAGAGATTCCTTCCAACTGCTCAGATCCTGTGATCCTTGCAATCAGAGCTTCTGTTGAAAACAGAAATTCCATGTGCTGAGGTTTCATAGGACTGGACCTATAATTTGCTCAATTACTAGTGTTAAGAAAATCATAGGGGACCTGAGTAACAGTAACTCTTAACCAAGCACATTTGCACTTCATTTGAAACCCTATATGATTTATCAGGATCATACCCCTCTTTCTCCAGGATCTAAAACAATTTGTGTAGCTTAAATCAACTATTAAATGAGTAGTTAGGAGATAAAATCACAAACCCAGATCTAATTGGTATAGCTTAAATTAAATTTTACATTTACTGCTGGGAGATAAAATTGGGATAGAATAACTATTACAACAGAATTAGGGAAAAGAAAATAGATATGGTGTGGGACCTAGGTTAACTTTTATTTAAAACACATGTCTGATGGAGGCAACAGTCTGCAAAAAACATCTGATACTAGGGCACTGTAATCTCTATTTGCCAGAGCAACATTCTTCTGGGTTTTGAGGGGAAAATATTAAATCTTAGACACACTGATTCTGGAAAATATATGAAAGCATAGGAGGCTTGTTGGATAATGCGTGCATTTTATATACATGTAGCACACCACAGTAATTAGTCTCCTAAGAATTTTAACAGAGGTTAAACAAAAATTTAAAAGATACAGTCTAACAGAAGCAAAACAACAGGGATAGAAACTGTTAAACATAGCTACTATATGGAATATTGGCAGGAGACACACACACACACACACAAAAAAAAAAAAAAAAAAAAAAAAAAAATTTAACCTGAAACAGTGTGGCTCATTTTCATTCAGCTCCGGTGTAGTAGACATTGTACTGCTTTTTTTTTTTTCGTGTTCTCATCCTCAATATAGCCTTTCTAACACCTTCTACAAATTCATAGTAAGAAATATTGAATAATGCTTGTCTATCAAGTATTATTTAGTTTTGAAATTAAGGAATAACTTAATTTGTTTGGGATTTTTGAACTTCAGTGCTGTAAAGGTGAGTGAAAGCAAGACGCATCAAAGTTAAATTAGGTTACTCAGGGTCTTGTTGGGTCAAATTTTTAATCTATTAAATGGAGAAGCCTCTCTGAGCAAGAATTTTGCAGCTTCTACTGCTTGAGCATTGACATTATAGTTGTTTTTTTTCTGAATATCCAAACTGAAATTCTTTTGCTGTAGTTTGGATTCACTGATTTCTTTGTGTACTTCTGTGAAAAGTCAGGCTTTGACTTTTCTATAACTACCGATTAGGCAGTTGATGACCCAGGTTAAATACCTCCACTTAGCCTTTTCCTTCAGATTTTAATGCGAATATAAAATTGTTTTGATTGCTCATAATTTGCAGAAGGCTTGAAGTAGAATAGAACTATAACAAAGGAGAGACAATAAAAGGTAAATGGACACTTATCTCCAAGTTCTTTGTTTTTAATTTCTAATAAGGAAAAAAAAGTTCCTGTGTTTTAACCGAAAGGTGTTTGCAAATATTCAAAGAAATGCCTTTCTCAGCCTTCCTCATAGAGGAAGGCCATCCTTATTCCAAACTTCCAAAAGATACTTGTAGTAGTTAAAGATGTTATTCTCCTGAGCTAAGGCAGCCAGTGCCAGCAATTTTGCTACATGGCTTATGAGGCAGATTATCACTGTCTAAAGAGAAATAATGTTAGGATATTTTTCAATATCTTGTGAATTTCTGAACCAGTTTCTGTTTTCCTTTAGCATATATACAGTTATTATCACTGTTGTACATTTATTCTTGAAGGTAATAACTTTTACTTGCACTTCAATTGCCTTTCAATATGAAATCCCCTTGCTTTTTCTTTTCCTGACACTGAAGTTGTATCGTTCAAAAACTGCCTTTAAAGACAGTTCTGGAGAGATTCTAAGTTTTTAATGCCTTTTGGTCTTCTTTTATTGCCTCTGCTTGGCAAAAAAACTTCACTCTTCCCTAACATAAGTTGTGTAACCATACTGCCCAGACTCCTTTCCAGCCACCATAACACAGGTATGTGAAAAACACTTTGCCCACATAGTTTAGCCTCTATGTGTTTTCTCTCAAAAAGTTTGTGACAACAGTCAGGCTAAGGATGGCACAGAAAATCTACTTTAAAACAAAACATTATTTATGCAATGCAGAATACATCCTCCAAATGCAAAGATTAAAAAGCAGCCTACAACTACATAGAGTGTTCAATAGAAATTCTACTGAGCTGAAATTGGTTTCTGTCTGGACTGAAAAGAGAAGATTCACTCATTAAAAACATGAAAATAAATAAATTAATAAATAAATATACAGTCCTGTCATTCTCTCTTTGAAGACCTTTGCTGACCATTCATTTCTTTCTAGGTCTGTGGTCTTTATCTGCCAGATGTCAAATAGATGAGCTGAAAACAAGAAAAGCCCTAGTCACTCTCTACAAATTCACTTTGGAAGCTAAGGACTTCAGCCGCAGAGCAAGAAATTTACAGATCAAGCATGTCTACTGTAAAGTATAAAGAGAATAGCAAACAAGAAAAAGTACTTTTTTGTAAATTAGTGTAAACTAGTACAGTTCTGATAATTTCAACACAGATGTATTTGGTAATATTGCTAAAATTGCTCTTTTTCCTTTTGTTACACAAAAAGATAAAATATATTTAATATGTGAGTTAAGGTTCTACATATGGTGAGGACATTGTAAAACTTTTACGTCACACAGAATGCAGAGACTGAAACAAAAATTTTGAACCAACACTGTGGACACGCTGAAGCCTTCTGTTCCTCTGCTGTGGCTAATGGTAGATGTGCATTATTTTTTAAGCTGAATTTTGAAATTATATATAAAAATATCCATTAAACCTTTTTTTTTTTCCAATAAATTTTATTTTTATCCTTAAAAATCTATTTTGTCTGCAAACGTGTGTTATGCCTTTTAACCTATGGCCAAGAATATTTGTTTGAACATTCCTCAGCCTGCAAGGATCTTGTCTGGATGAGGAGCTGCGAGGTATGGTTTAGTAGCTTATGGTAGCAATGGTAATGGGAGGACGGTTGGACTAGGTGATCTTGCAGGTCCTTTCCACCCTTGTGATTCTACGATTCTATAATGCTCTGAAAAAATGAACTCTATTCTCGGTCTCGACATGAGAAGTACAGCTACTGTGCCAAAGACTATCACTCACAAATACAAGGGATTGGGATTTGTGTAATGAAAGAAATCTATGACTATCTAGTGCTAGTGGATTGTTTTTGAATATCTGACATTCTGATGTTTCTTACATCCTGAGTAGAAAGCTTTTAACTTTGGATTCCTCCAGGAGTATGTAGAAGTAAGATGCTACACTATGTAGTCTTTGCATTTCTACACTATTTACTCTATTTAATCTTCATTTGACAAGGAAAGACTTACTATTAATATTTTTTTCACATGTAAACAATTTTTTTTTTTTTTTTAAATTTTAGTGTGACAGGTCTTTCAGACATGCTGAATACATAGAAGGAAATTTCAGTCCTTAATCCTACTGCCTACTTTACACCATTTACTTTGGCAGCTTTCCTTATTTTAAAATTTTAGGATTTTAGGATTTTCTTCTATAAAGATTTTGCCTACTGCTACTCAGCTGGCATTGTCTGCGCACTAAACTCCACCAAGCATTCCTACAGTATTTCTGCATGTGTATTAAGGTTAGTAGGAGCAAAACATTATGAATGCCTGAATATCTTAGGCTTATAGTTACTGCAAATGTGGGTACAAACTACATTGTATGTCAAACAGCTGGTTAGTCTGATCTGTTTTGGCACTGAAATACTATGCTAAAATTGCATGAAAATATAGCTCTTCTAGTGAAATCTTGGGAATAAGTCTGGTACAACCATCTTACATTTAAATGTTGGAAATATGGCTGTATTACTTCCAATATATAAAGTAACGTTAGTAGCTCTGCTAGTCTCCACACTGTCACAAAGATGTACCAGGGTACATATGGTGAGCTGCAGAAAAAAAAAAAAAAATTGTCCAAAAAATGCTGTTTTATTACATATCCACTGAAGAAAAGAAAGGAAAGGAAAGGAAAGGAAAGGAAAGGAAAGGAAAGGAAAGGAAAGGAAAGGGAACCAGATTACTACTGTACTTTTATCCTCCTATGAAGTTCTTTATTGACATATGTGAGTATAGACATTGAAAAATATAGAATTATGTAGGAAAGTGTTTAAAAGTGTAAGTCCAAAATTATTTTAAAATTATTAGAAATAGAAGTAGGTGCCATAAGCTTCCTTATTTTGAAATCAATTTTGGAGTTAATTGTCTGTCAGTCTGTCCCTTCCTTCAAACTTTTCCCAGAACGAACTGTAACTCTATTAAGCTATTTTATCATAATTTGAACATGATTTCCAGCAACTTTTCAAATTATGTAATGCCTGATGAAACTGACAGAGATATGGGAAAAAAAAAAAAACAACAAACCAGCAAAATAATGTTTCAGGAAAAAAAATCATAGTATTTTTATACATGGATTTTGAGAGCAAGATCTCTACCTTAAAACTGGAGCATCTGTGTACACTATATATTTCAAATACTATTTATGGAATTTAGTTGTCCATTTAGAAAATAAATTCTTCTGATGTGATTTCTGTTAATTTCCTGAAGCTGATTTTAGACTATTGTATTATAATATGTCTTCTAATTTTATTCATTATTTCATACTGTGCATTTTATTGAGTTTTTAGAGTATTCTTTTTTCTTATCCTACTAAGAGGAATTTGTATTTACTGAAAGATTTGCTTATGGTTTTTTTCTTCAGTGTTTTCAGCTATGTCATAGTTTAATTAATTATACCACAGGTTGTTAATATTTTGTATGTTTGTTATCTACTGTAAGTTTACAGACATTTAGTTTTAATATATTTTTTACAGTCTTTTTTTTTCTTTATTTCTGGCTGTATACATGAGAAAATAATATTTCAAATGGAATTTGTTGAGCTAATAGAGGGAGGTTCTTCTACTTCTTGGCTGTATGTATTGTATGTATTGTATGTGTCTCTGGCTGTTTTGTGAACTTAAATATTCTCCAGTAATTAGTACAAGAATTTTCAGCTGGCAATAGCGTATCTTTAAATTTCAATGCAATTATTTTAGGAAAATTATTAAATACTCAGCTTCATTATTATTAAATATAATAAACAAACTTATGCTGTGTGTCTGGGGCATGAAAACCCATGTCCTGCAACTCTGAGGGAAATGGAAGTTTTGCTACAAATTTCAAAGAGTCCAGATCAGTAGGAAAGTGAGAAGATACAAGAGAATACAGCAGGTAGACTGGCAAATACCTGCTGTCAAAATAAATATACTATCTCAGGGCTTAAAGCACTTGGTTTATGCATTTCTCAATCCCACTTCCATTGTTGTAAATCTGAATTATAATTAAAAAGGAAAACCATATAGACAATATTTTGTCATACAGCAACTGAACATTATAATCCAAACATCATGTATTTGTACATGCACATTTATGCAAGAAGAGTAGGCTCAGAAGAAACTTCGGAAACGAGAGCTCTTCTGCCAAAAGAAATTTCTTTTGGCAGAAGATGGAGATTTCTCCATCATGGAGAAATGTTTCCTACAGTTCATGCTCGATTTATTTTATAAAAACTAAATAAAGCAAAACAAAAATATCGTTATGCTTAAGCAAAGCTCATGTATAGATTCTCTTTAAATAATTAATATTCTGGATTTTGCTCATTTTAAATCCTGATAACTTCAAAATCAGACACAATAAAGGTGTGAAAATAAATTTGTATGTAGTGCAAAAGGTTATTTATTCTTGTCATTGATGATTAAATAGAATTTAAGTATATGTATTATGCAAGGTACTAGCTTTAAAAAAAAAGTTTGTGCTAATGGAACAATGATATCTAGTATTGTATATCTTAAATAAAATTATTCTTATTACTATATTCAAATGAAGAGGAGAAATGAGAAAATAGTTCAGGGGTTATTTGCCCACCACGTCCTGGAAAAAAAGAACATTTCATTTCTGTCTGGGGAAAGCAGCTCTACAGCAGTGTGATTCACCATGTTACCCTCATATGCATGAAGATATATTGCTTTCTCAAAAGTTAAATTAAGAAAGTAATTTTTTTAGTAGACAAACACAAAGATTAGTTTCAGTGGTTAAAAGACACAATGAGAGGTATTTCATTGAAAGTATTATGTTTATGTCATTCTTTAATGCATCAAAGAGAGAAAAAAAATACTTGTTTCAAATGAGAAAAAACTGTAGATCATTATCTAAGTCATACGAATTCTAGTAGCCTATTTGACTGGGTCCTCTTGGCTTTAGCTGATCTGTAGATACTTGTGCCTGCGGAGGTAGAAAGCTCTGATAGGGAGATCTTTCCTGTTTAATCTCATATTTGGTTCTATATAGATACAACGTAATTTCTCTACAAGTGAAGAAGAAAAAATACAGAATTAAACACAGACATATCAACTTGTGTCTTACATTAAAAAAAAAAAAAAGGATAAATGAAATTCAACCTACAACATTTTTTTCTTTACTTTGTAAGTAACTATATCATAGCCAATAGAAAAAAATAGAAAAAAATAGAACCAAAACAGACTTCTACTAAATTGATTATGCTATAAACTGTTAACATCCATTTTAAGCTTCAAACTTTAGTGTTGTACTTGTCTCCCTCTTTAAAAACAGAATGTATTGCACACTGATGAATTATGCAAAAAAGATCCTCATAACTCTCATTGCAAAATCACTCAAAAATGAATCTAATTTACTGTGCAAATATATCATACAAATGCTTATTACACTCCTGGTTTTATACTTCCATTATTATTGTGATAATTTTTATGCATCGGAATATGATTACGCTCTTGTTTAAAAGCAAGTTTTAAATCTATAGTAGATACAAAGTTTTAAATCCTTGCCTCAATTTGCATTGCTTAGCTTCCATTTATATTTTAGAAATAATTATTTTATGAAGCCTATAGTAAGATAATTTAATATGCATGGAAAATGAATTTGTTCATTCAAGTAGAATTTTCTGCCAATTTGTATCCTTTATTTTTCACTGAGTTAACCTTCCAATAAAATAAAGCATCTGAAAACCAGCCAGCAATTCTACAAGACAAACATTAAATATATTTAGAGAGCTTTGTGCCAGAAAATCCCAATCAAAACAAAAATCCCCACAGTTCTCTGTTATTTCTTATTACATATCTAGTTTGTAAGCACTGCACTTAGTATTGAATCTATGACAACTCTGAATATTTTATCTTATGGTTTAAACATGACAGAAATAATATTAAGTGAAACACATACAGTGGAAATGCAGTTAAAACTACTTCTAAGTGATTATTAGTAGGTTTTGCACCTGCATTTCTTTAAAAAAAAAAAAAAAAAAAAAAAAAAGAAAAAAGAAAAAAGAAAAGCTAAAGATGAAGAGTAAATTACAAATGAGCAACCCCAGAATAAAAAAAAAAAAAAAAAAAAGACATTTCATAGTATTTTATTTATTTATCCATTTATTTAAAAGGAGCATCCATAGGTACAGATTCCTATTACCTAACCTAAGTACTTAACTTTGTTACTTCTTGGTCTAATCACTCCAGGAATTCATGCTGTCAATATTGAAAAGTAAGCTGTGGGTCCCTGCAATGCCCTTATTATCTATTTATTTGTAATTAAAGAAGACTAAAATATTTAGGAACACCACATAACTGCGTAAGTTTAGTAGCATAATTTCATAGTTAGTAAAATTTCTCCCGTAATTTAGTAATGCATCTTTAGTAAAATGTATAAGTTAATGTACACTGACTGCCAGCTTACATTAAATTGAAAAGGTAATTGTGAAGGAGCAATTACTTTCCAGTACAAGATTATTGCTCATAATATTTGTATTTTTATAATAAAGAGAATGCAGTAACCAATGACATAGGTTTTTAGAAAATTGTCTTTTCCTCTTCCTTCCCCTCCAGGTTACTGTGGAAAAAACTTGTCACAGCAACAAGAACGTAGGCCAACGAATACATTTTCAGAATGCTTACCAACTTTATCTTTTCAGTCACTATAGACAAGGAAAAGGAAATTGGTGGGTCATAGTGAACCAGTCTTACAGAATGAATGCCAGACTACCTGGACGTGTGTGCAAGTATAAACTTAGATACAAATAGAAGACCATGACTGAAGAAAAACTGAGCATTATAACTAGAAAAGTGTAAGTTTTCTGCAACTCCAGCCTGTTGTACAGTAGCTGGGAGGCATTTTTGAAAGGCATTTTGTGACAGCTGATGGCACTAATTCAGTGGAAAATCATATAGTATATACTTGATACATTCTTTTGATCTGTAGCTTCTTGTCTAGCATTTGCACTTTTTCAGAGTCCAAACCTCAAAAAACTGAAAGAAACTGTTGGTGCTGTTGTGCCTTAAACATGCTTCTGAATACTTCCAATCAGCTGACATGCTTCCCTGTAGTGGCACTATGATAATGGAAACTGATGGAAATCTGTATTTCTGATGCATTTCAGAATGGCACTATTTCTATGCCTCATCCACACCTGTTTTCAAAATCTATTAAGTTCTCCCAGCTCAGTTGTTGCCTGTAGGTTTAGTTAAGGCCTGCGGTATTAAAAATCCTCTTGTGATAACCTGTTATCATGTACTTTATTAATGTCAATAATAAAAAGAAAATACAACAAAGATTAGGCTGAAAACTCCTCAAATAAATTTGTCATTATAATATTATGGAGATAGAAATCTTTACTTTGATGGTGACTGAAAAACAGTTCCAAACTGCTCTAACATCTGTTTGGGCAAAATAGGAGCATAAAATACTATGGCATCACCTGAAATAGTTTAGAAACAGAAATAGATTAAATAAAAAGGCTGCTCAACAACATGTACATTAATGTGATTAATTTATCTTGCAAAATAATGGCACAATTAGCATGAAAATACAAAAATAAATAAATAATAAATTTATTATATATGATAAGTATATGATATGATGATATGATATGATATGATATGACATTATAATTAGTATTTATTTATTATGTAATGTATATTATATATCATATATTAAATAATAAATAAATCAAATCTCCTTTGCTGATTACAAACTAAATTATTATCACAGTTAACTCATTCAGTAATTGGCTCTTCAGTAAGGCTCTTCAGAGGAGGACTCATCCTCAAGTTGTTTCTGAGGTATAGTTCTTGAACAAGGTGTAAACACATTGCATGATTATCTCTAGACAAGCATAGAATCATAAAATCAGAGAATCATTTTAGTTGGAAGAGACCATTAAAGGTCATCTAGGCCAATTCTCCTGCAATGAACAGTGTCACCTACAGTTAGATCAGGTTGCTGAGAGCCTGTCCTGCTTGACCCTGAATGTCTTCAAGGATGGGGCAATCAGCAATTTGGTCAATCTGTTCCAGTGCTTCACCACTGCTACTGAAAAAATGTTTTCCTTATATCCAGTCTAAATCTCGCCACTTTTAGTTGGAAACCATTTCCTCTTGTCCTGTCACAACAGACTTTGGTAAGAGTCTGTCCTCTTCTCACTTGCAGCCCATATTCAGATACTGAAAGGCCACTATCAGGTCTCCCCAGAGCCTTCTCCTGTAAAGCTGAACAGATTTCTCAATCTGTCCTTGTGGGGGAGGTTTTCCATCCTCTGGGTCATTTTTGTGGCCCTCGTCTGGATGCACTCCAGAAGTCCATTTCTCTCCTGTTCTGTGGACTGTATATGGATGCAGTAGTCCAGGTGAAGTCTCATCAGTGCAAAGTAGCAGGGCAGGACCATCTTCCTTGACCTGCTGACCACACTTCTTTTGATGCAGCCTAGCATATGGTTGGCTTTCTGGGAGGTGCATTGCTGGCTCAGGTCCACCTTCTTATCTGCCAGTTTCCCCAAATCCTTTTTGGCAGGGCTATGCTCACTCATTTTGTCCCCTAGCTTGTACTGATAGCGGGGGTTGCCATAACCCAGTATAAGACCTTGCACTACGTTGAACCTCATGAGGTACTCCTGGGGCCCACTGCTCAAGTCTATCTAGGTCTCTCTGAATGACATCCTATCCCTCAGGCGTGTCAACCCCAACACACAGCATGGTGTCATCTGTAAAATTCCTGATGGTGCACTTGATCCCACTAGTCTTGTCACTAACAAAGATGTTAAATAATAAAGGTCCCAGTACTGATCCCTGACAAGTTCCACTTGTCACTGGTCTCCATTTGGACATTGAGCCATTGCCCACAACTCTCTGAGTGTGACAAGCACTGGAATAGGCTCCCCAGGGAGGTGGTTGAGTCACCAAAAATAGTTTGGATGTGGTGCTTAGGGACATGATTTAGAGTAGAGTTGTTAGAGTTAGGGTAGTATGGTTAGGTTGTGGTTGGACTTGATGATCTTTAAGGTCTTTTCCAACCTGAGCAATTCTATGATTTTAAGAATTCCTTATCCTGTGAGTAGTTTGTCTGTCAAACCCATATTTATTGACCAGGATATCATTCAGGACAGTGTCAAATGCTTTGCACAAGTCAGTGTAGGTGGCATCAGTTACTTTTCCTTTATCCACTGTTGCTGTAAGTCCATCATAAAAGACCACCAAGTTTATCAGGCACAATTTGCCATTGGTTACTACAAATCACCTTGCCTCCATTTTCATTGCCTTATTAAGGCCTTCAGAAGGATCTGCTCCATGATCTTGCTAGGCAGAGGTGAGATTATTTGGCTTGTAGTTTCCCAGATTTTCTTTCTTTCCCTTCTTGAAAATGGGGCTTATGTTTCTCCTTTTTCAGTCAGTGGGAATTTTGTCAGACTGCTGTGACCATTCAAATATGATGGATAGTGGCTTGGTAACTTCATCCACTAGTTCTCTCAGGGGCTCGTGGATAAATCTCGTTGGCTCCCATGGACTTGTGCACCTTCAGGTTCTTTTGATCATCTCAAGCCTGATCAGGTCAGATATTCCTTCTTTCTGTTCTCAATTTTACTTTGTGCAACTTGGGCTGTGTGGCTAATGCCCTTGCCAATACCAAGGCAAAGAAGCGATTGATTAAGATATTAAAGAACACTATTCCCAGGACTGACCTCTGAGGGACACCACTCATTACTGATCTCCATCCAGGCATTGAGCCATTGACCACCACTCACTGGGTATGATCTCATAACCAGTTTCTCATCCTTTGAACAGTTCACCTGTCAAATCCTATATTTCCAGTTCAGAGAGAAAGATGTTGTGAGGGAACATGTCAAAGACCTTACCAAAGTCCAGATGTTGTTTGATTTTTTTGTTTGCTTTTTTACTTTCATAAATGCTCAATTCTACACTTCTTATTTTTAAATGTAGGCATTTTAAAATTTTTAATTAAGCATTTACTTCTAATACCTTCTAAACTAGGAAATGTTAATTAGGAATCACTTTTTTTAAAAACTGGGGTATAAAGACTTTATCTTTTATGCTTTTGCATTCTTTTGAATTCTTACCATAACAAATGAAAGAAATAAGTGGAATACTGTAGTGCAAATTTCTCTGAGAAGTAAGATAAAAAACTGTATATACTGAGCAGGAAGCTGAATAAAAAAAAAGTAAAATTTTAATCATTCCCATTCTCCCTTAATAATGTCTAAGCATACAAGCTGGTGAATATAACAGCTTTTTGGAACAACACAGCCTTCGAAATACTGCCTATAAACTGAATGTAACGGGTGCTTGGACAAAGTGTGTCTTGCTTATAGAAAGTCCAAGGTGAATTAAAGAAAATAGCACGCATAAAGGCTGAGCTGCCAATATGATCCATCTACAGCTAATTAAGTGGCAAACAAAAATATCTCTGATGCTGCCAACAAAACTGCCTTCAGAGCCTGCCAGAGGCTCAAATTTAGATTGTTGGAGGAAAATCTTCTGCAGATTGGCATCAGTTTCTTCTGATGCTCATCTGAAAAACAGAGTAAATTTCACAAGCTTCATCTGTAAATGGAAATAAGAGTATGGGGACGGTTATTATTTCTATTTATACTTATTTTTATTTATTACTATATTATTAATATATTTTAATATTATTAAAATATTTTAATATTATTACTATTATTGATAATAATGGGATATGGATTTCTGATGAGCATATGTCATGATTTTGTGATTTTTGGTTTTTGGTATTCTATATCACGACATCATTTAGTGCACTAGGAGTTAAAGTGTTAATGTTCCAGTTCCAGGTACCTGTCCCTTTATATTGTGGAAGTCATGGGATCTGGCCCTTCTGGTTGGGTGGTCTCTTACTGCCTGGCAGTGAGTATTGGAGGGTACTTTCCTAGCTGTTCCAAGCTTTTCAGGTTTGACTTAGTCTCAGGAACTCTCTCTCTCTCTCTCCTATTTTATTTGATTTATTAGTCTCAATTTCAATTAGATTACATCATATTGTGTTATCTTGCATTCTGATATCATAGTTAGTAAAATATTTTTCCTCCATAAATCATTGTCACTGTTTTTTTTTTTTCCTTCCTTGAGCACAGCTTCCATCTCCCTATCTCTTTTCCCTTTTCTTTCCCATTTTGTGGGGCTGGGGGGGGGGCCAGGAGCTTACTGGCCTCTTGTCACAGGCATAGATTGATCTAGTTAACTCTGTGACAGCATACCATCAGGGTAATCCAGACCAGAGAAGCAGTGACCAAACGTGACTATCATATCTTACCTGCTCTATACATGAAACAGTTTGATAGTCTGAGTCCCCAACCATTTATTCTTGAAAGAAGCTGGTATTCTTTCCATCATCTTTCCAGTGAAAGATCTGTAAGGTTACATGTTGAAGCATTTACCTTTTCAGCCAACACTAAGGATAATTTCATTCTATAAAGCTGTCAAACAAACATCAAATTTTGTCTTCTTTGTTTCTCTGCTGTTGTAATTTGTGGCTTTCATTGTCTTCTTTTCTCCTTGTGCCTTCATATCCCACTCCTACCTTGTCTCTAGTGATCTGCTTACTCTTATCCTTTATACTCCACCCTCCATCCAAACAAGGGAGTCGGAATGTATTTCTTGAGAGTCCTTTACTGCTAAAACCTCCAGAATGGAGGTATAGGCTTAAAGGGTTATAGTAAACACAGTAACATCAAGTTGGTAGGTAGTAACTAGTGGGGTTCCACAGTGCTCCATTTTAGGGATAGTTCTCTTTAATGTTTTCATCAATGGTTTAGATGTGGGACTAAGGTATAGTAAGTAAGCTTGTAAATGATATTCAATTAGGAGGAGCTGTTGACTTTGTCAGCAGTGCAGAGGCCTTGTAGAACGGTCTGGACAGACCGGAGGGTTGGGCAATCAATAAATGCGTGAAATTTAAAACGAACAAGAGCCAGATTCTGCACCTGAAATGGAGCAAATCTGGATATATGTACAGACTGGAGGATGAGAGGCTGAAGATCAGCCCTTCACAAAGGGATCTAGGAATTCTGGCTGCTGGCAAGTTGAACATGAGTCAGCAGCGGATCCTGGCATCCAGAAGGTCTGTCTGTATACTGAAGTGCATCAGGCACAAAAGAACAGAGAGATAGTTAAAGGAAGGGATTGTCCCACTCTTCTCTTCACAGGTTTGACCTCATCTCAAATTCTGTGTGCTATTTGGTGTGCCACAATATGAGAAAGACATAAAACTATAAGAAGGAATCCAAAGGAGGACTATGAAAATTGTAAAGGGTATGAAGGGGAAGACAGATGAGGAGTGGCTGAAATCACTTGATCAGTAGGAGGTGGAGGAGAGACCCCATGATGGCCTACAGTTTCCTCACAAAAAGTGGTGTGCACTGATCTCTGCTCTCTGGCGAACAGTTACAGGACCTGAGGGAATGATACAAAGATTGCCCAGGGAGATCAAGGATGCCTCATCTCCAAAGGCATTCAAGGCAAGGTTGGATGTGGCTCTGGGCAGTGGTTGGTGACCCTGCCCATGGTAGGGGGGTTGAAGCTAGATGAACTTTGAGGTCCTTTTCAACCCAGGCCATTTTATGATTCTATGTCTCAAGGGAGGGTCAGGTTGGATATTTGGTTCTTCTCCATGAGGGTGATTGTATACTGGCTCAGGCTTTCCAGGGATGTGGTCATGACAGCAAGCCTGCTGGAGTCCAAGGATTTGGACTACTCTCTCAGGTTTTAGATTTTTAGATAGACCTGTGTGAAGCCAGGAGTTGAACTCAATGATCCTCATGGGTCCCTTCCAATTCAGGGTATTATCTGATTCTGTGATTCTAGAAACATATAATATTATTAAGATATAGAACCAAAAGGATTCTTAACCAGAAACGTTTTTATTCAATTGTTTATCTTTTTTAAAAAAATGTTTTTCCATTTGTACATTGCCTATTTAATAAAAATTTAACTGTTTTTGTTTAAAAGTTTCCCCTAGCTACTGCTTTATTCTCAGGATTCTGTGGTATTAGGTAATCTTACAGAAACTAGATGGAAAAAGCAAAAAACAGAAGAAAGGGTTGAGAGCCTGAGACTGCTATCCTTTCAATTGAATTATTATGTAGTCACTAGAAGAAGATATGATATAAGACATAACTGTTTCAAAAAATGAAGTAGCTTAAGACTTCTTTTTGGCCATTAATTTAAAATCTGAGAATCAATTCAAAATTCAGCTTATGTAAAATGGAAAACCATTTATAATTAGCATTGTTGAAAGCTCTGTAAGGCATGCAAAATCAGTTGGTGTTCCATGCCCATCAAGAGTTTAAACAAATACTGCTGATCTTGTGTTAGAATAAAGATGCCACTCTTTCTACTGCTGCTGTATCTGGGAATACTTGTAAAAATGCCTATTCTTGAGAAAACCACAGTGCTGCCTGCAATATTAAAAGAAACAAAGATGCCCTGGAATGAAACTAACAAGTAATCCTCTTCCATAGGAATTGTAATTGTACACAGACTTTCAGTTGTTCCCAGACAGCAGCTTTTTAAGTATGGCACTTTTTCAACTACATCTTGAATGATACAATGAAAGCTGTTTGCTCTATTTATTATGAAAGAGAGAATATTCACAAATCCAGAGTCTATGTTGGTGTATGTGCATTTAGTTTTCATCTGCAAGAACAGCACCAGTGCATTCTAGTGACTGCAGCCAAAATAAAATAAATAAATAAAAATAACAAGAAACCAACCGATCCTGTTAGACACGGTACATCATTCTGTCTTACTTTTTTTCTTTCCCTCTTCTAATTCTGTGTGGAACAAGAGACAATTTAAAGCCCACGACATCTACACAACTTGCATATAGAAATGCACTGTATTTATTTTCTCCAAAACCAAATTTCATAGTTATCACAGTTGAGGTAAAAGCTAAAATCTTTTTCAGATAAAAATATAAACTTGTTTGATAAAACCTAATTTGAGTGTAACATCAATTACCAAAGAGGGATTGCTAACACACCAGGTGATGCTCAGACTCAAATAACTATACACATCAAAAGTTGAACTATATTGAATATCACTGTTAGTTGTTCTGAATATACCACATCTTCAAGCACAGACAACAAAGCTGTAATTTTCAAATTAAGCAAATAGATACTATATTCAAATTCTTTTTTGGGGGATATTGAAAGTTCAGGAGATAGGCCATCCTAAGATTTATCAGGACTTCGGTAGGTAAGTAAAGAAAATGCCTAACCCAACTGAGAAAGCATTCAATGTAGAGGTGAACTTTTAAAAAAGAGTGGAAATTTACCCAAAGATCAGACATATAACTTGGAGATATCACCTTGATTAGCATCTTAGAAAGGTGAAATGCTATGATTAGATATTTTTATTATTATTTTAATGCGTTTTTTAATCAAAATAAAATACGTTATCTAAATATTCATTATTCAAGGTTATGAAAAAGTTTGATACTTACATCTTGTTGATAGTACATTTGCATAAGCATTCAAATCTTAGGAGACTAGGCATCACTGCAATTTATTTTAGAAACTCTTGAGATATTCCAGTGGCCATTGAAGTCTCTGAGCTATATGGATGCATACCAGACTGATTGCTTTCATACAGTATGTCTTTACATTTCTATATCATATGTTTAATTTGTACTTCAAAAACTTGAAAGCTATCAGCACAGAACATTGAATCAATTCTAAACTCAGCACTGGGAATTTTAAAGATAGTTAGAATGTTAGTAATATTGCTGCTGTTTGTACAGTAATTAATCTTTTCAATAAATTTCACTTTTATTTACTAAACTGAAGTAATACATGGACCTATCGATAATCTATGTATTATTATATCTATTGTGATTTCAACAATTTCCTGAAATACCAGAAAATTTTCTCAATGAAATAAGGAGGAATAATTTCTGTATTTTTTTCAGAAAGAAATGACAACACAACAGTCATAAGATGTAAGTGATGCATGTGTGTCAATATGCAAAGGTTAGTAAATCATTCACAGCAGGCCTGTTCAACATATGGCTAATGAAGTGATTTCTTTGACTTGCTGCTCTGCAGGGCATTCAGAGAAAAAGTTGCCTAAGCTCATGTTGGTTGAGAGGGACAGCAGTGTCTTACAGCTATTGTTCCTACCCTTCTGCATGTTTGGCAGAAAGCTTCAAAGAGACTTGCCTCGCAGAACTATATAAAGAATAACAACATGATAGAAAGGACAAATGACAGGGAAATGGAAGGCAAATGAAAGGGAATTTATTACATTAGAAAAGGAGAAAAGTTATAGAACTGGGAACTTGCAGCCACTGATTTGAATTACTCCCCCATATGTCAGTGAATAGGATTCTACAGTTCCTACTTCCTGTTCTGCTTCCTAGTGCTAGAGACAAGCCAGGAGCATACTTAGAAGCTATGTGAGAAATAGCTCAGTTCTTTTACTCATGTCATCTCTGTTTACCCTACTTTTTGTTTCAGAAACCTTTGCTTAAATCTGGCACTTCATAGCACTTTGGGTAACAATAATGCCACAGAGTTCATTATGGATTTTCTATTCAGATGTTTTGAATGCTCATCAACTTTGTTAAATATTAAAAGATCCTTATAATATAACATCTGTGGTTTTTGAGTCATTGATTCCAGAAATATGTTGTTTAAAATTAGTCTTAGAAAAGTAGGCTGATTGTGAGCTCATCCAAAAATAACAAACAAACAAAAAATTCAGCAACAAAGGAGTTGCAGAAGCTTTTTTAAAAAAACATTTGTGTTTCTTTTACTAAAAAAATATTCTTTCTTCTCAATATTGATCATACTATTGACACAAAAGCATTGATTTACTAATATTCCTATCCTAGGAAGTTGTACTACGGTCCAAAGAAAACTCAGTATAAGCGCCGTTTTGCCAACAGGCCTCACTGAATAGTGAAGTTCATAAACTGAAAAATCCAGATGTCAAAATCCAGATGTTGTCAATGTGTTCCCCACTCCAAGTAACATTTGTAGAACATTCATGTAAGTATTGACAATAACATACATCTTCAGAAAAATTCAGCAGATTGAATTCAGCAGATTGAAAAGACCATATGCAGCTTGACTTCAGTATTGTTTCCTAAACTGCATAATTCAAGATTTCAGCAAAACCTAATTGCTGCGAATGTAACAACTACAAAGAAAAAATAAAATATGGGCAGATATCTCCCTTGATAAACTTTTTGTCTTTGTCAGCATTTGAAATCATTCATGAGGTTATCTTCACATCCAGGTTTGCGGTCAGGCTTTTAAGATTAGGGTTAGGTTTAAGAGAGAAATAGAACTTGTAGGTGGTGTAGAGCTATGAAGGAAAGGGTTATGTCGCAGAATTTTTTTTTTTTTTTTCTGAGAACTTCTCATGTTGCCAATGCCTAGATACCCACTGTAAAAAAAGGAAGCAGTGGGCTGGTTTTGAAGCAAAAAATACAGGCTGATGTGGACAAAAAAGGTTGCAAAATCAGCAAAACAAAGTCTTGCCTGAATGAGGAAAAATTGCTTTAGTTTGTTATTGACAGAGCACTGGGACATGTTGACCAGAGAAGAGGAGGCTCAGGGGAGACCTTACTGCTCTCCACAACTACTTGAAAGGAGGTTGCGTCTAGGTGGATTTCAGCATCTTCTCCCAGGTAACTAGTGAAAGTATGAGAGGAAATGACTTTAAGTTGCACCAGGGAAAGTTCAGGTTGGATATCAGGAAAAAAGTTGTTCTTGGAACGACTGGTAATGATTGGAATAGCCTGCTCAGGGAAGCAGTGAAATCGCCACACCTGGAGGTTTTCAAGAATATGGACACTTAGGGATATGGTTTAGTGGACATGGTGGTTATGGGTTGGCAGTTGGACTAGGGGATCTTTGTGTTCTTTTCCAACCTTAATGATTTATGATACTATGCAAGGATGTGAAGTATCCTTTCAGTATTCATAATGAAAGAAGCTGATATCCTTTCCATCATCTTTCCATCATCCAAAGAATTAAATGGACGTACAAACTCGGCTACCTATCCTTGGGATAATCTTTCCAGTGAAAGAGCTGTAAGGTTACATGTCGAAGCATTTACCTTTTCAGCCAACACTGAGGGATAATTTCATTCTATAAAGCTGTCAAACAAACATCAAATTTTGTCTTCTTTGTTTCTCTGCTGCTGTAATTTGTGACTTTCGTTGTCTTCTTTTCTCCTTGTGCCTTCATATCCCACTCCTACCTTGTCTCTAGTGATCTGCTTACTCTTATCCTTTATACTGCACCCTCCATCCAAACAAGGGAGTTGGAATGTATTTCTTAAGAGTCCTTCACTGCTAAAACCTTCAGAATGATATTCCAACATCCTTTATTTAAAAGATTAATGCATGTTTTTGGGAGGTAGAGGTAAGCTTTGATTATGTTTTACTTAAAATGGGCAATATTATAGAGAAAACTAGCTACAAATGGAAACTTTACTACTTTCACCTACTTTTCCTATAAATTCCTACAAGTATCAACCTGTTTTTGACTGTTAATTGTTGATAGTGGATCTTTTGCTCTGATGGATGTATGTTAATGTAAACAAAAGTTATTAGCATGTGCTGAAACTGTGAAGGTTTTCTAAGCAACAGAATCTAAATGCAATTAACAATCAATGAAAAACCTTGGATTAGTGATAGGACAAGCATTTTGAAAAAAAAGATTTTATAGTCAGTTATTTGCACAGTTAAATAGCAAATAAAATTGCTGGAGTAGACAAGAGTTTTAAAACCCTCTGTGTAAGGCAAGTTTATTTTTTCACCACGAGAAACCAGAAACTGTGAGAGAAAATGGTTATAAACATTTAAACATATTTATTCCAGCAAACACTAGGGGATCTGAACAAGCCATTACAGTGACCACTGATCAGAGAGACTGTGTAGGGAGTAGTCTCTCATAACTCAGACAATATGGTATATGCCCACAGTTGCCAGAGGTGAAAGCTGTATTATCTGAAGAAAAAATATCTTTCAAAAATATATAAGATCTAAATGAGGATTTTGAGTTATTTTCTGTTTTTAAATTATGGTTTTTTCTTTAAAAGTGAATTGTATTTGTTGAGAATCAAGGCTTGCTAGAAGTCTGGTAAAAATTGGACAGTTTAATTCTAGTCAGATAGACAAATAAGCAGTATGACCTGAGATTAAAAATAATTTTAAAATACATTCACAGATGAACTGAGATGCCAGAACCACTTTTCATGACATAATAATAACAAACAGCATCACTTTCTTGATTCACAAAGTCTGACTCAGAATAGAATAGATATTGCTTGAACTTCATATTTTCTTGCAGTGCTTAACTTGAAAATATACTACAGAGTCAGGAAAATTCAAAGTCTAATTTTCTGAAGCTCCTTTAGTTATTCCTATTAGTAGGAGAAAAACATTCTGAAAAGAATATTCTGTAGGTTGATAATTAACGAATTATCAATGTATACACTAATAGCAACTGAACTGTTCCTAAGTGGAAACAGTCCAGCGCAGCTCCTAAACTATGTGACAGGCAGACAAGTAACTTTTAAGTCAATGCTGAAAAATGGGGAAACAACATTTCTTGTAGAAGCCCACTGGAGCAGAAATCTGTAGGTAAAAACAAACTTTTCTTTCTGTGAATAATTTTGGAAAAGTATGACAATAGCTGTGTAATTATCTAGCCCTTAACACTAGTACCAGCAGTTAGATCAGCTAGCTCATTCCTTCTATTAACTCAAAAGAACCTTACAATATCCATAGTTTCTGAGATATTCATATTATCAATTAAATCTAGTTATACTGTCAGTTTTGAAGACTTTTGTTGTTGTTGTTGTGGTGATGGTGTTGCTGTAATTTTTAGGTAGACTAGTCCTAGAAGGATTTATCTTAAAATTCCTGTCTGAGGAAAATAACATCTTTATAAATCTTGTGTATTCTGTATTCCAAAATACATGTTGCTACAGGGAGAAAACAAACAAACAAGAGGAAGTTTGTTTTCAAGAAAACTTGCATTATATTGTTTGTATATATTCAGAATTTACTAGGAATTATCAGAAGTTACTATGCCATTTTTCTGCAAAAGCAAAATTAAAAGCATCATACTGAGCCTGATTTTCAAAAATATGCAACAACAAGAAGTTATTTTTTTAACATGCTCTTTACTGAAACACTTATTCTATTAAAAATATTTTAAATGTCCAAATATTGACAAATACTATTCATATAACAGTCTGCAATGTTAAGGCATTTACCTCTTTTTAAAAACTTATATTTTCACATCTATGTCAGTCACATAGAAAAGAAATTGAAATAATGCTTTTTAGTTCCAAATACTTAAATGTTTGATAGTGGTCCATACGTTGTTAATAGGAAGACCTCAAATGACTTGACATACATTGATCTTTCTAGTGTTAATGTATGCATATAGTCCCATTTTCAGTGTTTCATGTAGGTCTCAAATGCAATCTATATATAATGCATTCCCTGATACTGTAAATGAAACTACCTTTAAAAAACAAAATTGAATTTCACAAAATATGAGTACATATGGGTGGAAAAGATTTCACAAGACATCACTCAAGTCTCTAGTTTGACAGGTACTGGGTAATATAACCCCTCTTATAAATATGTCATACTTAAACAACATGAAGGACATTGTGAAAATACAAAGTATGAAATGGGAGTATCCAACTGCATGCATATAAACTGATACAGTGCAATAAATTTTAGACAATCTCAAAGGCCACTTCTTGGATAAAGAGGTAGATAATTGTAGTAGGCAACTGTGACAGATAATCCACAATTATTTTGTTCAGTAGTTTGTTCAGTGGTAGTGTTCACCACAACTACCCTCCTCTCAAAAAATCCAACTATATTCTAGGCTCTATCCAAAGAAGTGTTGTCAGCAGATCAAGGAAGATGATCCTGCCCCTCTACGTCACGCTGGTGTCATGTTTTTAAGATTTTTGGTTATCGGTATTCCACATCATAACATCATGTAGTGCACTGGGAGTTAAAGAGTTAATGCTCCAGTTTCAGGCACCTGTATGGAAGAAAAGAACTACATGTCCCAGGGGACTTTGTGTTCAGAGGGGAGATATAACCCCTAGCAAGGTCACTAGACCTTCCCTTTTTCAGCTCTCCTCCATGCTGCTCGACCCTACTGCACATCTCACCTCAGCATTTTGGTGAGGCCTTTCCACCTTTTGGAAACTCTCTCATTGTATTTAATTTATTAGCTTCAATTCTAACTGTATTGTTTTATAGTGTGTTATCTTGCATTCTGAAAACATATTTAGTAAATTAGTTTGTTTCTCCTCAGATCATTGCTGCTGTTTTTAATTATTCGAGGTCCTGTTTCCCCTTTTCTGGATGCACGGATTCACAAATAACCTCCACCCTGCTAGTCACAGAACTGGGCCAAACAAGCCTGTAAACATTGATAGCTGGTGAAACCTAACCTGGAGTATAGTTTCCAGATGTGGAGTCCTCAGTACAGGAGAGAAATTGACATGTTGGAACAGACTGAGCAAAAAGTAGGTGAATGCTCTGCCTTTGGAGACATTCAAGACCACACTGGACAGGCCCTGAGCAACCTGATCTAGCTGTAGATGACCCTGTTCATTGCAGAGGACTCAGACCAGATGATCTTTAGTGGTCTGTTCCAACACAAATGATACTACGATTCTATGATTCTATGCTTGTCTCTCTAGCATTCCTTTCCACTGAAAGATAACTCATGAATACATTACCTAATTTCAGTCAAATCTGATAGAATAATAGAATTTTTATGCCTACTACAATGCCAACAATGTTATGCACAGGCGTGAAAAGGAGACGAAGGTACTCTAATACAAGATCAGGAATTATTGTCTTTCATTCAAATTGTAGCTGAAACAGTAGTAGTAAGTGATGTGGAACAAGCTGAGAGTTTGATAAAGTCAAGATATAAAGCGCATCAGGAAGCACTTGAGAGAAGAAGAGAGACTGGAAATGAACACATGGAGGTCAGCAAAGGAGATATCTTTGGATCTGGTGACAAGTTAGATACACTGTAGGCTCTTGGAATAAATAAGGAAACTATTGGTAGAGGAAGAGCCTAGTTTATAAATGCAATTGATTTTTGGGAGGTTGCAAATTCATGTGCAACCACTGTTTACAGAACAATTGTCTGAAATATCTTAATTTAAATTGAGTAACTCTTTACTAAAAAATATTAGGAAAATATATAAAGGCTGAATTTACTATGAATGTAACATAATCACAAAATTAAATGTCATTCAAACAAATAAGTAAATAAATAAAATGTGAGCTAAAAATCCTATACAAAACATAAAATTATGAAAAATATGACTGGCTGTTTAAAGTGTTTTCACTGTACTGTACACCGTTAGAAAACTTGTTCCTTTTTTTTTTCTTTTTTTTTTTCTTTTTGTGCTGCATACAATCAGTCCTTTCTGATATAGATCTTCAAGGCATTGCTGTGTTTCTAGAATACCTAAAAAAAGTGGAATTCATACACTAATGTAGTTTAAGCAGTTAGGGGTTTTGAAAGAATGTAATATATAAGTGCTCAGTGTGAGTTATCTTCCAAAGTCATATTACTATTACAAGTATAAACAAGTGTGCCAAAGCAAAGTCTGTTGATAGTAGAAATATTGAAGGATATATGGAAATCTTTTTCAGAAACTGAAATTATACAGTTCTTGAAAGTCTTCTATAGGAACATACTTATATAGTACGTAGTTATATAACTAGAGAATACGTTCTAATTAAAACATTCAAAATTTAATAGGAAATTGAACTGTGAAATTCAATTCATCTTAAAGTAAACTGGCATCTTATGACTGCTATGCAATGGCAAGACTTTAAGAAATTCAAAAGACATTTATTAAAAGGGTTCTAAGAAGCAGGCTGTTTTACAGATCAATTTTTTTTCCATGGTTTGGAACTGCTTCCTCTTCAGAGATACACATGCACATATTCATTAGTTAAGATTGCACTAGTTTTGCAATGAAAAAGATTTATAATAGTATGGTTCAAGTCCATATTTATTTTAGAAAATCAACTTTCTGTGAGCCAATCTGATTAGAAGTAATCCAGATTTACAACTGGTAAAGAAGCCAGAATAATCTATATATTTTCTTTCCTTAAAAAAAAAAATATATATATATATATATATATATAAATATATACATGATGTAAATATATAAATATACACATACATATAAATTATATTTTATATTATAATAAATATAATAATAATATTTTATATTTAATGCTTATATAATATACATTACGTATATATATATTATATTTATATTTACCATTCAAACTTTTGTAAACACAATCTCTTGTTAAGAACAACATAAACTGAAAAACATGACGAAAAATACCAATTTCCATAGCCTAGAGCTCCTCACAAAGGAAGTAGAAGGGCAGTGCTGATCTTCTCTCTCGTGTGACAGCAGCTGGAGCCAAGGGAATGGCATGGAGCTGCATCAGGGGAAGGTCAGTTTGAGTGTTAGGAAAAGGTTGTTCAACAGAACATGGAGCAGGTTCCCCAGAGCAGTGGGCACAGCCCCAAACCTATGGAGATTGAGAAGGGCCTGGACAACAATCTCAGCCATGTGGTCTGATTTTTTAGTGGTCCTGTCTTGAGTCAAGAGTTGGATTCAGTGGTCTTTATGGATGCCTTTCAACCCAGAATATTCTATGATTTGCTTCAGTGCTTAAGAACTGTTAAAAATTGAGATTTAATTTAATTTTACAGATGTGACTGAGAGAAGTGGGAATTTGCCTTTTTATTGCTGTTGTTTTTGAAATGCAGAACAAATTTTTGATTAGTGTTATTTCCAAATAGCATCAGATTCAATCTTCATTAAAATATTTCATATATACCACATTTTGGAGTTCAGACCAAAGGTGTTTATATCAGCTGATAGAAATCATGAGTCAGTGATCCTTATGGCTTATTGGTTGACTTTTGGCATTATTGCATGAAGACAATATAGCTATATTAATGCTACAGTCTCTTTCTGGTGTTATTAAAAGAGGAACTGGTGCACATGAACTTATCCAATAGCAATTCCAGGTGATTGTCAGTGTCATGTTAAGGACAGCAGATCCTTACAGTAACTTCCAAGTTCTAATCAGGTTATTATTTAGTGTTCTTGTAAAAAAACAGTGATACAGTAATTGGTTTGCTCATCTTAATATAGTCTGAATTCTGTTTATTTTCTTCTTAATGTAAATTATCTCCTTAGGCATGTGTGTATAGATAAAGCATTCTATTGTTTCTTAGTTAAGTATGACTGAGATAACGATCACGTGACATGAAGTAGATAGCCAAGCAGATACAGCATATAATCTTTTCAGTGAAATCTACACTAGATAATGAGAATGATACATGGTAGTGTTCTTAAAGCTACTGCCTTTCTCTACGGTCTGTTACAATAATACCAGGATAACATTACATCTGATAACTGTCAAGTTCTGTGCTGTACATGCCAATGTAGTTCTGGCTCAAAAGTCTTGAAATATTTTAGATAATTTATAAATACATGCTTAATTAATTGTAATAAAATTATTAAAAATGGAAAAAAAAAATTGCACTGGTAAATTAAGTAAGAACAGAAGAGCTAGATGTAGCAAATCGTAGACAGGATGTGCAATACCATATGTAACAAAAAGTATGTTTCAATACTTCCAATCAAATAAAGTGCAAATTAATGCACCTTAAATGAGCTATCTGAGAAAGAAATCAACTTTTCCTGGAATTATTATGTGTATTTAGAGAAATTATATCAAGTTAGATATATAACTTAAAGAACCACGAGTCTTGGTAATTTTCAAAACAAGAAATAAAAATAAATATTGGAAAAGACAGTTTTAGAGACTCAGAATTATATCTAATGAGTAGTACCTCCTTCATACTACCTTTAGAGAATTGTGTTCTTAAGAGAGTATGAAATTAGACATTCTCAGGAAAAATATGGAGCTCTTTGAACAGGAAAAAATAATGAAGTTTTGTTCTTTATAGATTATCTTTATGGATGATTGACATGAGTGCCTGATAAAGTGTTAGATATGATTGGAATTTTACCAATTTGGGAATATTTGTAAGTTTCCCCTCTTTCTTTCCCTCACATTTATGTGAATGAAAATGGAGGAATGCAGAAAACTTATGAAATAGCTTTACTAAGAACTTAATACTTCTCTATAGTTTAATATTATATTGCTGAGTAGAAGTGGTTGGGGGAAGTAAGAAGAGTGATTTTTTTGGTTGCTTGCAGGTTACTTAGGCACCTGACTTTAATACTAGTTCTTCATATCTTCAGGCCAGTTCAGGGTGTTTTTCTGACTAGAAGATTTTTCCTCATGAAATCAGTACAGATAGTTCAATCCTTCTTTCCTCAGTTTCATCCATACTTCATTAGTGCAGTTCTCTTCCAGACTCTCACTGATGCTCTGGTGGCCCATAGACAGGATTAACTATTACATTATTACTTGAACTTCTTTTTTTTAATTGTGTTAAAATGAAATTTCTGTTCAAATGCTCAGGGGAAAAAGAAAAATAAGTCTCTTTGTCACAATCTGCTGAGATTTGTAGATTTGTTTCTATTAGAATGCAACAGAGGTATGACTTACGTTTAGAGATCTTGTCAGACTGGTAAGAAAATCACACATTTTCCTTGTAAAGGATAATTCACAGTTTTAAAATGTTACTGAAGACAACTATCTGAAATGCTAACACTGATAACAGTATTACTGGTGCCCTTTCCAGGGCATAAAGCCAAATAATATTTATTAAGCAATGAAATCCACTACAAAAAATAAAACACTCAATACATTGGATTCACTTAGGTTGTGTGTTTGATATATAAAGATAGTAAGACTAAAAACTGAATAACTGGGGATAAAAACGTAAATTGAAGAAATGGGACTGGATAGACAAAATTGTGAAAAAAAGTAATAAAAGAACAGAATGTTTAACGGCAAGTTATCTGTGTGTTCACCATCTAATCAATCAGCTCTGGATAAGAGCTGTACAGATATTTCTTTTTTCTGATTAAATGAATAAAACCCTCTTTTTTAACTGGCAATGATTTGGCCTAAAAAAAAAGAAATTCAACAATCAGTTATACCCAAAATACTTAAATGAAGCAAAATAAGAAATATTCATTTTCAAATTTAACTATTTATTCATTTATTTTAATTAAGGTTAATATCAAAATAAAATTATAAATTTGCAAGAATTTTGATCAGTAAGAAGTAATAAGAATAATTCTTGCCTCTTTTATTCCTTTGCATCTCTTATTTCTTCCCCCCCCTTAAAAAAAAATAAAAATCTTTCTTAGGCTTGAATCTGTAAACATTTACTTTCACTGCAATACTGAATTTTCAAAAAATTGTATATATTTAGGAAGAGGTCAGAGGTAGAACTACCAAGCAATGAACATGGCCTGCCTAACTGCCATCAAATTATCACAACTTTCTGAAGTCAGACTAAAACACTAAAAAGTGATGGCTTCATTATTACATTTTTCCTCAGATTAAATTTTGAACAAGATATGGAAGCATTTTTGATATTAAAAGGAATATAAGGGCAATAAACATGACGTAATTTGTAAAGAAAATCACAGTAGAAAGTGTAGAAGATTATGACTGCTACTTCCTGTTTGTTACAACAAAACTGATGGAACTGGACAGATATTTACATGAGTATGATTCAAGAACATTTAAATATGAGTAACATAGTAAAATGAATTAATCTCTATTTTTTAAGAGAAGAAAATACCCCTCTTTTGATATAATCAGATGACCTGAACGATACTTAGAGAACAAATCTGTAAGTCAAAGTGAGGGAAAAGTAGTATTGTTCAACTCTGAGGAGATTTCCTCTGTGTTAATTTTACATTTGCAATGAGATCATTTTTCTCTAATTTGCTTGCGCTGTAAGTGGAAATAATTTTGCTCCAAGAAACATTGAAACAGAAAATCGTTCTCTTTCTTCATTTTCAGAGAGACAGTAATGAAAACCATGAATCTTTAGATAATATCTTTAGAAAGGTAGCTCAAGGAGAAGTATGTATGCTCAGAATTTTTTATTTTAAGCATTAGTTGATCAAAACATGACTAGACTGGTGACTTAGTTATAATTACATGTTATTTAATACATGGTGTTTCATATTTTAATTTGTTGTACAAATTTATTTTTCCTTATGAGCAGTAATTACCAATGAAGGAGTCCAATGAAGGAAATTTAGTTAAATGTTACAGAGCAGCATGTCTCTTAATGTCATTTGGTACTCTGTACAGCAGTAGTGCAAAAAGAAACCTCATTAAAAGTCACATAGGAGTACAAAGAAGAAAAAATCTTTTCTTAGTATTTTCACTAATTTAGAAAAGAAAAAGGTGGGAGATGTGCTGCTCTTGTTCAGTTTTATATCAGTGCCTAACAGGGATTGAAATGGAACTTGAGATAGTCATAGCTGATCAAAGCTAGATGTTGTAGCAGCACATGCTGTAGAAATTAGATGATGAATATAGAATCCATGAAAGGAGGGCACTAGTTACACTTTCAGAAACTCTTTCTAATATTTTCATATGTGTAGAGAAAAGATTAATATTCAAGACATATTAATACTCGACAAAAATGCAGGTGCACCAAAATAGCAAAGGCATCTTGTACAGCTACAACATAAGATGTAATAAGTTTAAATTATTTTACATTAGATAAATGTTTAAGAATCCTTCAGACTGTAAGATAGCAGCAAAAAAAATCAGAGTTGACAGTAAATTGGAGTTCTGTGTATCAGTCTTGGAGAGAGGCAGCTGGAAGATATTTTACCTCATCAGACACTACTCATGGGGAAGAATCAAAATACAGGTACAGAGAAATGTACTAGTATTTTCTTAAATGACATTACAAATGCATAATGATTTCTTCACACTGCTTTTTCATCTGGTTTTCTTTGTTCTTCTCATGTGTGTCATGATTATTTTACAAATGTGATATGGAGAAATAACAGACTTATTCGCCATTGGTTGAGAAATTAAAGTAGTTTGTAGATAGATTGTTTAAAAAAGTAACAGAAGTATTTTTTTGCCCTTAATGGACAATAAAGCATGAACTGAAATAGAAATATAATCCACTTCACAATGTTCATTACATGGGAAAGATGCATATCCCAGTTCCTTTAATTATCCATTGAAAATCTCTCTTGTGAATCAAATAGAATGAGTGTTTGAAAATTGTTCCATGAGATAAAGGGTCCAAAGATGAACTGAAGTAGAAATTGAAATGATCCTTCCTAAGACACAAATTGTACTAAAATTATTGGTCAACAATAAACTTTAGGTTGTCCTCAAATAATTATTGTGGAGATTAGAATTTATTGGCCTCCTTTCTACCCAGGGAATCAGTAAACAAATTAAGATGATGACGATAATAAATTAACCATGCCAGTTAAACCTATGCAATGAAAATTTATATTGGCTAAAGAACTAGAACTAGTAGTTCATACACAGACCAGTAATATTACTGTAGAGGAGAAACGTGTGGAGAAAAGCAAAATGATACAAAAAGAATGAGCTACAACCAATCAGCAGGATTTAAATAAAGAAATAGCATTTCAAGCAAACAGAAACTTTTTATGTTTTAGCATTTGAGAGAGGGCAAAAAGAAAAGAGCAGTCTGAGTAATGCAGCAAAGAATAACCTGGGGACTTCTTAAAAGCAGTAATTCCTCAAAGCATGAGTAAGTTACATTTCAGATAAATCAAATGAAAATAAATATAATTGCATTCACCTTCTTGAACAATAAAAAGAAATATAATTAAACTTGTCTGGTTATGATAAGATAACTAAGTAAAGAACAATGGAGAATATGGAGAATACGCATAAGAGATGATGTGAAATGGGGAAATCTCTTAACAATTTAGATTGAATGAAAGTACTAAAATAGTACAACAAAGTACTTACTACCCTGGTACCTTTTCAGATATATATATTATTCTAGAATTTCAAAATTTGATCATGTTTATCTAATTATTATGTGTTTAGATTTAAAAATATATTAATAATATTAATCTCAACTTCTGCACTTCACTATGGCTGTGATAAAATACAATAAAAAGCAGAAAAATTATTTGAGTTTATTTCCCAGCATTGAAGAATCGTCTCCGTTGGAAGGGACCTTTAAGATTATGTGGTTTCAGCCCCCTTGCTATAGGCAGAGACACTACCAGACCAGACTACCAGATTGCTCAAAGCACCATATACCCTTGTTTTGAATGCCTCCAAGATGAGGGCATCCACAACCTCAACGGGCAACCTGTTCAGTGTCTCATCACCTTCATAGTAAACTTCTTCCTAATATTAGGTCAGATCTACTATCTTCCAGTTTAAAGCCATTTCCTCTCATCCTGTCATTACCTGCCCTTATAAAAAGTCCCTCCTCATCTTTCCTGTAGGCCCCCTTCAGGTACTGAGAGGCTGCAATGAAGTCTCCCCAAAGCCTTCTCTTCTTCAGGATTGCTCAGGACCTCTGATCATCTTCATGTCTCTCCTCTGGACCCACTCCAACAGCTCCGTGTCCTTCTTGTGTTAAGGGTTCCAGAACTTGGACTCCAGGCAGGGGTCATGCAAGAGCAGAGTAGATGGGTACAATCACCTCCCTCAACCTGCTGGCCATGCTTGTTTTGGTGCAACTCAGTATAAGGTTGGCATTCTTGGCTGCAAGTGCACATTACCAGCTCATACTTAATCTTTCATCAACCAGCTTCCCCAAATACTTCTTCTTAGTACTCCTTTCAAGACATTCTCCACTCAACTTCAAGCTGTGCTTGAGATTGCCCTAACCCAGATGCAGGACTTTGCACTTGGCCTTGTTTAACTTCATGAGATTTGCATGGGCCCACATCTCAAGCCATCCCTCTGGATGGCATCCCTTTTCCCTAATGTGTCAGTTGCAGCACTTGGCTTGGTGTCATCTGCAAACTTCTCAGATTCTCTAAATAAAAAAAATATATATGTAAAAGAAAAAACAAGAATTTTGTCTTCTTTTAATTGTAACTCCATAATCTATGTGCACTGGTCTTTAATTATTTAACAGTTTTTATTATTTAAGACTTTATATTAGTCTTTAAATTTCTACTACGGTAACAGAGAGTCATGAGGTAAATTCTCTAAACTTGCAATATAAAAATGTGACTTAGAATAAAGCTTTTGGTGGCCGACTGTGAAAATGGACTTAGAGATTGTTTCTGGAAAGTAAAAAAAAAAGAGTATTTAAACTTGAAAAACAACAGTAAGTAAGATGTGAATGGATGCAAAATCCCTTTTGGTCACATGATTCTGTAATTTTTTTAACAATATGAGTCTCTACTATAAATGACATGTCAGAAACAGGAAAAAAAATGCAGTTAGGGACACAAAGAAAAGCTGATTTACCTGTTCTGTCTCTTGCTTTGTGCATCTGAGAAGTATCTGATTATTTCATTCTTAAACAGAGTGATTAAAATGCAAACAAAGACTGTTTGAAAAGGGAGGAGTAGGGCGTAGATACAGTTTACTGTAGCTGTTCATTTGAGCACCTTCTAAAAATATGTCTGAGTTGAAGCTGGTAAGAAGATATCATTTAATGTAATGATAATGTAATAATCTTAACAAGAGATTATGTTCTGTTTTTAGAATAGAGGAAGACAAAAAAAAAAAAAAAAGCCTAGAATAGGAATTAGAAACAATCAGAAATTCCAACCGGTTTTTGTGAAAAAAAACTACCTCTTTATTATTTTAGGTAACAAACACAAACTGTAAAAGACAGAATGTGGAAAGAATAATAGAAGACTCATATTTTGAAGTGAAATTAATTAAAAATATTGATTCTGTTTCCATAACAAAATACTGAACCATTATATGATATTAACCCTACTATTATGAAAAAATAGAAAGACTTCATACAATATAAATTGTCAGTAGTAGTTTAAATTTAATAATATAAAAGGTGTAATATAATATGAAAATATTGTATAAAAATAAAAACAAAAGATTCAAAATCAGCTTTAATCTTATTGAATAAAACATTTTTATATTGTCAATGATAAAAGTCATACTTTATTAACTTTGGATGGATCAAGTTTTCACCCAACTTTTTTCATAATCTCAGCCAAAGTATTTAATTATACTAGATAATATAGTACAGGTACACCTGAGAATAAAACATAGTGTTGGTATTAAAGCACAGTATGTTGTGGACTCCCCTAACAGTTTATGAAGTGTGCTTGGAATCTCATTGCCTTTCCTTCTGTTTAATTTTTACACCATCTTTAAAGGTAAGTTTAAGAGAGAAAGTTCAATATAATGACTAGGGGAAAGCATAGTATTGCAGTTTCCACTGCTGCTGACATTCAGTGATGAAGGTCAGTCTTTTTTTTTTCCTAGCCTTCTACTTCACATGTTTTAAGACAATCACTTCTTTCCACTGAACAATAACTGAGAGGGTAAGTAGCTCTTACAGTCAAACACTTCTAAAATGCATGTTTAAAAGGTGACCAGCTCCAGCTTTGCTAGCTATGAGCACACTTTCATTAACAGATTCTCATCAGAAATCCTCTTAAAACAGAAAAAAATGTGAAGTTAGCTGGATAAATCCTTCCAAGAAGTTACGGCATTTTAAATCCATAAACATAATCTAAAGATCGTGAATGAAAGAACATTTGGAATTCTTCTTGTTCTGAATTTGGTTTTGTTTCTTTAGGAGGCATGAAACAGAGCACCTATCCATCTGTAGTCGTTAAAATATAATGGCACATTCTGCAAGCATAGCACCATGAACGTGCAATTATATTCTACCTACATATGAAGTGTTTAGAAATGTTTGTTCATTTAATTACTTTTTATTCTTTAACTGCTAAGTAATGATAATGTGTAAGGCTTGAAGTATTTGTTTATCCTTGTTTTGATAAAGCCTAATGTTTTGTATAAAATTGCTTCTCTTTCATTAAAGTTAGAAGGATTTTTATTTTTTTTTAACATAATCAATACTTTATAAGCTAATCATTTTCCAAAGTACTTAAGTGAATTTTTAAGGAAAAACTATAATACTTAGAACCTCCCAATAACCTTTCACTTTTGAGGGTAAAAGTTTGGCCTAAATTATAATAGTAAAAATGATTAATAGTGAGAAAAACATCTAAATCTTGAATGACACTTCCACATCTAACCACCAAGCCTCAGATTGTCACAACCACATCTCAGAGGTAACCTAATGAGAAGAATAATACAGAAACTGCTGCCAAAACTGAAGAACTGACCTAAAAACACCTGTCTAAAGCATGTTCTAAGTGCACATAAATTGCTCTGAATACTAGTCTAAGTATTCAAAATGAACATGTGAAGTAATAAACCATTTCTAGAATCTGCCACTCTGAAAATACACATCTTTGGCTTTAAAATGCCATTCCTTACAAACCTCAAAAGCAACTCCACCTCGGCCTACAAATGGATGCAATTTATCTCTCCTCTTTACTTTCCTTTGCAGATTGAAACATGAATTGTGAGTACTCATTGCATTGTATTTGGGAAGGAAAAGTTGCTGCTGTATTGACAGAATAATTATGCAAATAGCTGGCAGCTTTAAAGCAAGAGTAATAGATGGAAATAGTTCATGGGACTATGATGTTACAGCCTTTAATCTTAAATTTCCCAGATTTCTGTAATATCATAAATGCAACAGGATATTAAAAATCAACAACAACAAGAGCAAAAACATTTCTAATACTGGGAAAAAAAAAATCTCTGCTAGCTTTCTAAAATCAAAATGCTGTCAACTTTATATATGGTTTCAATTTTAAGAATACAAATATACTCCATTCCATTGATTTCAAATGAACAATAAGAATTTGTTCCGGCATTTCTGATTTCAACTTATTCTGTTCATGACACACAATCTAAATTCTGCAGCAAAGAAATTATATTGAATATATTATTGGAGAAAATGATTTCTGATATTTTGAAACCGCCTAGCTTCACTGTTCTAATGTGACAAACAATTGTTTTTGTTAAAAATTGATTTTCCCAGGCCTTTTTTCTTCTTTTCTCATATGAACAAGCAAATTCTATTCCTATATTTAAGAGAAAACTGCAGTATATATTACTAAGTAGTGGCCTAGAGCAAGTCATACCAAGGAAAGAATGTATAGTAGCTTCCCATGACCTGCTGGAGAGGAGCTCTGTGGAGAAGAGCCTAGGCGTTCTGGTGGATGACCAGAACCTAGCCTGGTGATGAGCCAGTGGTGTGCTCTGGTGGCCAGGAAGGCCAATGGAATCCTGGGATGCATTAAAAGGAGCATGGCCAGCAGATCAAGACAGATTATTCTCCCTTTCTACTCTGCCCTGGTCAGGCCTGGAGTACTGGAGTACTGTATCCAGTTCTGGACTCCCCAGTACAAAAAAGACGGAAATCTCCTGGAGAAAGTCCAGAGGAGGTCACGAAGATGATAAAGGGCCTGGAGCATCTCCCCTGTGAGGAAAGGCTAAGCCACCAAGTTTGTTCAGCCTTGAGAAAAGAAGACTGAAAGGTGATCATACTAATGCTCATAAATATCTTAAGTGTGAGAGTCAAAGGGACATGGCCAATCTCATTTCAGTGGTCTGTGGGGACAGGACAGGGAAACGCCCATAAACTGGAGCATAGGAAGTTCTGCACCAATATGCAAAGGAAATTCTTAGTTGTGAGGGTGATGGAGCACTGGAACAGGCTGCCCAGGGAGGTTGTGAATTCCCTTTCTCTGTTGATATTCAAGACCCATCTGGACACCTGCCTGTGCAGCCTGCTGTAGGGAGCCTGCCTTACAGGGGGTTTGGACTCCATGATCTCTAAAGGTCCCTTTCAGTCCCTACAATTCTGTGATTCTGTGATTCCAGGATGCCTTCTCCTGTTTTCTATCCTGAAAAGAGGTAGGATAAAATAATGAATATAATGAAGAATATCATACCCATTCCAAAGTTCGGATCATTTGGTTAGGAAGATGGTTAATAATATGATTTTAATGAATTATTATGATTATTTTATTAAGATATAATCTTATTTTTCATTAGCTGGGTAAAATAGAGCAAAAGACAGGAAAGTATCTGTTCATATTCAGGAATGTAAACTCTCATTGCTTTGCCTATCATTAGGATGTCCCCAAATTAAAAGGTAAGGCATACCAAAACAATGAATTGAAGAAATGCTAAATATAATGATTTACAATGACTGGAGCAGATATAGAGATTGTATTTGTTACATATTCTGTTTTGCCAATTTACATGACACAGGATTTTCACCAAGGTTCCAACTGCAACATTTTAAATACTTAGTATTTACTGTGTGCTGGCCCAAAGGACTGACAATCCATCACTGCTTGAAGTAGATGCACTCTTGGAAAGCATCTTCCGTATCTATTTCATAAAAATAAACCACATATACTCAAAGATTGCTTCTCTATGTAAGCCAAAGTCAGGGTATTCAGGATCCTTTGAAAAGGAATCCTTGATCTGAAGCAAAACACTGATAAACATACACTTAAAATCAACTGACTTTAGCAGTACCAAAAGAGAATTTCTGAGTAGCTATTTTACATGTGTACAGGTTTGTGTGTTTTGTTCTTAAATATTCTTACCCAGTGTTATGTACTGAAGTGTGGCATCCACATTGTAGATCTAGTACTAAGTGGAAGAAAACACTTCCAAAGGCTGATTCAATCTTATACTGAATAGTCTTTCTGAGGTGCAACTCTGACTATAAACAATCATCAGAAGCAAAAACTACTGTAACTATCTTTTGAGCACATTTTTTTATTTTACATCTGGAGTTTAATGCTATTGCCAGTGCCAGCAGTGTGCAAGGCACTTGACAGGTAGATACTGCATAAGCTCCTTGGAGATATTCCCAGTGTATACACAGGCTTTGCTAGAAACAAACAAAATGGAAAAAGAAACAACTAATATTTTTAACTCCCTAGTTATTAATACTTTTGATCTACCTTTTTTTATTTTATCTTAATGTTTCACTCAATGTTTTTGCTTTCTCAGTCTGCTGAGACATAACTTGTATTCTGTTCAAAGTGACTCAGAAATTAACATTTTCAGTACAACACTTTCTGTAAACATCATTCTATTTTTTTCACCAATACATTTATTCACAATAAAAATTTGAGATTTTCACAAAAAGAACACACTCAGACTTAAGCTAGAACAAAGAATTTCCTTGCATTATCATAATCCAACAATGAAGATATAAGTAAGTACTTTGAGAAAAGCCCAAGGCTACTAAAATGATTGCTTGCAAAATTGAATGCTAAGGCAGTAGCATAGCCTC
>NW_024962262.1:39070732-39107057 GCF_019238085.1 Lagopus leucura
TTCTTTTTTTAGTTCTAATTAAAAATCTCAAAAGTTTGGATCCATTCTTCAGGGTAACCAGCACTGACATTTTTCTTAAAAGGATCAGCATAGCAAATTACCAGACATTATTTCTTCTATCCTGAAAATAATGAATTAACCATTCTTCTCCTGCATGCACTTTGTGCAAACAAATACTTGATAATTTTTTCTTCCTACTGTATCAAGCAAATACTGACTTTAGTTGGAGAACATTCTGCAGTTATGTCCTCAGAGATACTGCCTCTTATCCCTAACGTGAATCATAAGGAAAAAGCAATAATTTCTTCTGTTAACCAAAGGCAAAGATAAAGAATAATCTTGAACTGCTAAATGAAGATGCTTTTGAGGGGGAACATGAAGAGGCAGCAGTAGACTTCAGTGGTTGAAAGTTAGATTCTTATTCCTTCTGTTTCAGAAAAAGAATAAAAAACCATGGGCAGTAAGTCGCGTTAATGCACTCAGTATAAAAGCATAATTTTGTCTTAAATATGCATACCTTCCCTGAAATATATAGCCACACTCGTTTACAGTGGGTGACTTCACCAATTAGACTCAATGTTTAGTTGTCTTTTTCACCCATTGAGGAGTTTCAAACTGGAAGAGAAAACACTTCCTTATGCTTATTTACCTCCTTAGGAAACCTTCCTGAGAAGTTAAACAGTGTGAATCTGAAACTTTTTGTGTTCAAGAAGGGAAAACAAACAAGAAAGCTGAATCCTTGGGCAATAATCTGTCACCTTTCTCCTCTTCCAAAGAAACTGAACCCTCTGCTCTGCAGCTTCTGTAGCTATCTTCACACAGATCTTTCACACACATTCTACAATAGGTCAAAATATGACCCAAAGGAGATTTCTGTCTAATTGCAGAGGTAGTACAAATAGCTACATAGATTAGACATTAATCCTCCATTTGCCTAAGCTAAGAAAGGTGATTCTTAACCTAGAAATGCTGCTTCTAGGTGTCTCTTAGTTTGGAATACTGGCAATTGTAGATGCCATTTTGAGCAGTTCTCCCTCTTTGGAATGAAGATGTCTAACAGAATTCAACTTCAATGGCAGATACTCCCATTGCAAAATATCTAAGTCATAGAATAATAGAATCATAGAATCACAAGGTTGGAAACGACCTAAAAGATCATCTAGTCCAATCGTCTCATCATCACCATTGTCACTACAAGCACTAAACCATATCTTGTAGCTCCTCATCCAGACACCTCTTGAACACTGCCAGGAATGGTGACTCCACCACCTCCCTGGGCAGCCATTCCAGTGCCTGACCACTCTCTAAGAGAAATAGTTCTTCCCTATGTCTAATCTAAACTTCCTCTGGTACAACTTGTGGCCATTTCCTCAGGTCCTGCTCATTGCCTGGGAGAAGAGGCCAAATCCCTGTTCACCACAACCTGCCTTCAGGAAGTTGTAGAGTGCAATAAGGTCTCCCGTGAGCCTCCTTTTCTCCAGACTAAACAATCCCAGCTCTCTCTGCTGCTCCTCATAAGACTTATGCTCCAATCCCTCACCATTTTGTTACTCTTCTCTCGACACGCTCCAGGACCTCAACATCTTTCCTGTAGTGAGGGGCCCTAAACTGAACACAGTACTTGAGGTGTGGCCTCACCAGTGCTGAGAACAGGGGAATGATCACCTCCCTGCTCCTGCTGGCCACACTATTTCTAATGCAGGCCAGGATGCCGTTGGCCCTCCGGGCCACCTGGGCACACTGTCAGCTCATGTTCAACCATAACCCCAGATCCCTTTCCTCTTCACACTCATCCAGCCACTCATCCCCAAGTCTATAACGCTGCATGGGGTTGTTGTGCCCAAAGTGCAGGACCTGACACTTGACCTTGTTGAACCTCATCCCATTCACCTCAGTCCAGTGATCCAGCTTCTCTAAATCCCTCTGAAGGGCCTCCCTACCCTCAGGCAGATCAACACCACCTCCCAGCTTGGTGTCATCTGCAAACTTACTGAGGGTACGCTCAATCCCTTCATCTAGGTCATCAATAAAGATATTAAACAAGATGGGCCCCAGTACCAAGCCCTGGGGGACACCATTTGAAATGGGTCGCCAGCTGGACTTAACTCCATTCACCACTACCCGCTGGACACGGCCCTGTAGCCAGTTCCTTACCCAAATAAGTATATATCTGTTCAGAGTATGGGCAGCCAGTTTCCCCGGAAGAAGCCTGTGAGAGACCATTTCAAGGCTTTGCTGAAGTGTAGGTAGACTACATCAACAGCCCTTCCCTCATCTACCAGTCTGATCACCCAGTCATAGAAGGAGATGAGGTTGGTCAAGCACAACCTGCCTTTCATGAATCCGTGCTGGCTGGGCCTGATACCCTGGACACCACACACATGCTGTGCAGTCTCATCCAAGATGATTTGCTCCATACCTTTCCCTGGTACTGAGATCAGGGTAACAGGCCTATAGTTCCCCGGATCCTCCTTATGGCCCTTCTTGAAGTTGGGAATCACATCAGCAAGACTCCAATCCTCTGGGACCTCACCAGTTAACCAGGAGTGCTGATAGATGGCTGAGAGCGGCTTGGCAATCACCCCCACCAGCTCCCTCAGCACCTGAGGGTGTAGCCCATCCAGCCTTATGGACTTGTGAAAGTCCAGACAGAGGAGAAGCTCTCTGACTGTTTCCACCTGAGTCGCATCATCCCAGACTTCTGGATCAGGGCATAAAAAGCCCAGAGGATAACTGGCCTGGCTATATCACTCTTTAACTGGCTATTAAAGGCAGATGTAAAGAAGGCATTGAGGATCTCAGCCCTCTCCTTGTCCTCAGTGGCCACATTCCCTGCTGCATCAAGTATAGGATGAGAATTATCTTTGGTTCTTCTTTTACCATTGATATATTTATAAAAGGACTTTTTATTGCCTTTTACTGCAGTGGCCAACCTGAGTTCAAGTTGGGTGTTTGCCTTCCTAACTACCTCCCTGCATACCTTAGCTACCTCTTTGTAATATTCCCAAGTAGCCTGCCCCTTCTTCCAGAGGACGTAGACTCTCTTTTTCTCCCTGAGTCTCAACAGCAGTTTTCAGCTCATCCACACCTGTCGTCTTCCCCTAAGGCTCACCTTATGGCTCTCAGGGACAGCCTGTTCTTGTGCCTTTAAGATTTCCATCTTGAGCAGTGTCCAGGCTTCTTGGTACCCTTTACCCTTAAGAAGCGACTCCCAAGGGACCCGTGCTACAAGCGCCCTGAACAGGTCAAAGTCCACCCTCTGGAAGTTCAAGAAGGTAGTTTTGCTAACCACCCTTTTGACATCCCCAAGAATGGAGAATTCTACAATTCTGTGGTCACTCTGCCCAAGACGGTCCCCAATCTTCACTTCTTCCACCAGTCCTTCCCTGTTAGCAAAGACCAGGTCCACCAGGGCACTGCCCCTGGTAGGCTCTCCTACCAGATGTGTAAGGAAGCTATCTTCCACACAGTCTAGATACCTCCTGGACTGCTTCCTCTAGGCTATATTATATTTCCCACATATATCAGGAAAGTTGAAATCTCCCATGAGAACAAGTGATTGTGATCGCGTGACTTCCGTGAGCTGCTCATAGAATGCCTCATCCAACCCTTCGTCCTGATTTGGCGATTTATAACAGACCCCCACCAAGATGGTGCCCTTATAGGCCTTCCCCCTGATCCTTACCCATAGACGCTCCACTGTATCATTCCCAACCCCAAGCTCTTCAACCTCGAAACAGTCTTTAGTGTAAAGGGCCACATCACTGCCCTTCTTTCCCTGTCTATCCCCTCTGAAGAGGTTGTGGCCATCTGTCTCAGCACTCCAATCATGGGAGTGGTCCCACCATGTTTCGGAAATAGCAACAAGGTCATAATTAGCCTGACTCACAATCGCTTCCAACTCTTTCTGCTTGAAGTCCTTTACCTTGGTCCTTTTTCCAACTTGTTACTACATGGTTGCTATTATTTTGGGGGGAAAAAAAATCCTTTAAGATAGATTGCAAGTATTTTACTACTTAATTGTCTTACCTCTACCTTTTTCACATTAAAATGTTTTTATTGAAAACATTTTAATCAGAATCTAATATCTGCCTCACCATACCCATGTCAAGACCTTTTGATTCTTCTTCAGAATGTCCACATATATTCCTTGCATTATGAATAATTAATTGACAGAAACTGTATTGTTTTGTAAATATTTGAAAGTATTGCAGTTTCAGCACAATAGCACTTTGTGCTGATCTTTATATTCTAGCAATTTTGTTTTGTGAGGTTTACTCTTGCTGGAGGGCATGTTTAACTGAAACTGAGCAAATATTTCCTCAACTAATTTCCACAAAGATGGAAATCGGCTGGTATGTATTTTTTGCTTCAGCTTTTTACCAAGTATCACGTTCTCACAATTTTCCTATTTTGTGCACTTTCACAGAATTCTGAGTAAACAGCTTGAGAGCCCTTTATTGTCAGATAGCATTTAAAACAGACATAATTTCCAAATACTGCTAAAATGCCTGGAGCCTGACCTTGAAGGAAATACTTCTTAGATAAGAGTTGATAGCTCAAAAGCTGGTTTCATGGTCCAGGCATGTTCAGAGAAGATATTTTTTAGGATTTGTTTTTATTTGTGTATGAGCTTTAATCTTGCTGATGGCGACAAGAACCATTTTAGCTGTCAGGTGAGATCAGGGCTACAACTATGCTTGTCAGTGCAGTAATTATGTTAAAAACAGTGAAAATAGTATGGTGTTACAAGAACAAAATATACCTGCTTGCACCATAGAGTACTACAGTGGCAGCCGCTTAGAAGAGATATCAAACCATCTTCTACACAAAATAACTATATTCATCATTTCTGCTAAATTAGTGGAGTTTTCTTTAGATCTTTGAAATGCACATCTCTCTTGAGAATCACACTTTTTTTTAGTTTTCAAATCATGTAAATGATAATGAGAATTTGAGAGAAAAATAAAACAACAACAAAAAAAAGTCATGCAGAAGGAATTATGATGTGGTGGAAGAGCAAAAAACTGCAGAAAAACAAGCAAACAAACAGCGTTTTACCCTCTAAAAACCTGACCAGCAGTAACTTTTTTTTTAGTTTTTCATTATTTATCTCAAGTCTTCAACTCAGTATTGATGACTATTAAATTAAAAGTATAGTTTAGCATTAGGAACAAAATTTCAGTGTACCCAAAAATTCCTGTAACATTTTTCACATCTTTTTTAACTTTAAGTTCTTCTCTTCAAAGTAATCTTGTCTTCCACCTTGCCTTAGAAACCTCTAGTTATATACCGGCTGCTAATAAGACAAATAAAAGAATTGCTAATATTAAATGAAATAATATTTTACAGAAGAACTTAACTACATGGAAGGAAAAAAAAATGATGAAGATCACATAGCAATGTCAAAATTTTCATCACTGTGCTGAATTAATGCTAAAACAGAGGGAAAAATATCGTAAGGCACAATCAAAACAGAAAGAGTCTATCATAACTTTCAGATCTGGACATGGAGCTGGTGAGACCCAAGTGGGGATTTCCCCAACAGATGTAGAGCACAGAAATAGTTGTAAATTCCTTTTCAAAATCTTTTTTTTTCCAATGACCCTGACTGGAAAAGAGCTAGAACTGATATATACATTTTTTTCTTATAATAAGAATGACAGATGTACATATTATTCTATTTATGTTTAACATCTGGTAAACTACTGGAGAATGTTTTAGTGTAATTTCATCTATAATTAACCACATGAAAAAAAAAGAAAGAAAGAAAGAGACAGTAAATGAAACCTGATAAACCTCATTGAGCCAAAAATAATTTTGTCCTAGCACCATCTGTACATGAAAATAATGAAAATATTTTACATCAAAATAAAAACTAATGATTTTCTAAGTGGTAGAATCATGCCTTTCATTTATCTAATGAGAGATTAGGAAGCTTGACTGTTAGTGAAGACTGAGGCAAGAAACTCAGTGAATACCTCAACTTATGCCATGTCTGTTTAAGCCAGTTCTCCCTTCCATTTTATCAGAGGGAGTAGACACTCCTTGGCCTGTCTCTTCTGACCAATATACCAATCCCTTCTTGTTATTTTTCAAATCCCTCACCAAGTTCAGTTACAGATGCACCTTGGCTTTCCTGATCCCATCTCTGCATGCCTGAGCAACATCTCTGCATTCTTGCCAGGCCACATATCCCTGCTTTTACTGCCTGTATATATTCATTCCTCTTTTCCCACAGTTTGATCAGCAGGTTTTTCCTCAGGTGTGCCAGTTTCCTTCCTCTTCCACTTTTTTTTTTTTTTTTTTTTTTTTTTTTTCCCTGTACGGGGTGATAGAGAGCTCTTGTTCACTTAGAAAGACATCCTTAAAGATTTAACAACTCTACTCTGCTCCTTTGTCCCTAAGCACATCTTCCCAGGCATCCTCATCTAATAATTACTTAAACAGAAAAAAAGTTTACTCTCCTAAAGTTCAGGGTCCTTACTTCTCTTTTTTGCTAGTCTCTTGTTCCTCGAGATCACAAACTCAATCAAGATGTGATCACTACATTTGAGACTGACTCCAGTCTTAACCTCTTTAATGGTCTGCTCTGCACTGGTGAGCATCAGGTCCAGTAATGCTTCTGCTTTTGTTGGTTTGTCTAATACCTGGACCAGTAAGTTCTGATCCACACACTCCAAAAATCTTCTGTATTTCTTGCAGGCCCTCATGTTGTTTTCCCAGAAGACATCCAGGTGGTTGAAATTCCTCATCAGAATGAGAGCCTACAAGCGTGATGCTTCTTATAGCTGAAGCAAGAAGGCCTTATCAAAAGGCTCTCCTTGATCAGGCACATTAAACCCCAGACCACAAATGTTAGGAGAGTTTCAAGTTGGATATAAGGAAAAGGTTAGTCTTAAAAAGAATGGCAATGCATTGGAACAATCTTCCCAGGGAAGAGATGGAATCACCATCCCTGGAGATGTTCAAGAAACATTTATATGCGGCACTTGGGGACATGGTTTAGTGGAAATGGTGGTGATGGCGATGGGTTAACAGTTAGACCAGGTTGTCTTAGATCTTTTCCAACAGTAATGATTCTATTATTCAAAATACACCCAAGAAACAGTAAGGGATATAATGCTGCATAGCAGTTTGTCAGAATTTCAAGGCTGATGTTTCAGTAATATCTGTTCAAGCTGCACTTAGATCAGTTTTGAAAATTACTGTCCTGGTTATGCCCTCTCGCAGGTCCTCTAGCCCTATCACTGGCAGAAAATTTTGAAATGTTGAAAAACTGCACATCCTTGGCTCTGTGCAGTGCTGCTCAGCAACAACTGGAACACTGGTCTGTTATCAGCATTGTTTTTCTCCTAAAGCCAAAACTTGGTATCATACCAGACACTATGAAGAAAATAAACTCTGTCTTAGCTTAAACAAGGACACCTGCACAGATTGGAAACACAATATTCAAGAAAGGAATTTCCCTACTTTCATTTCCTTAATTTTACATAAATTAAAAAATACTAAAATACTTTGCTGAAACATTGAAATGCACATGTTTTACAAAACAGACAGTAGAGTTAAAATAAAAGTTAAAACAGGGAAGAAGGAAACAAAAGAAAAGGAGCAGTTCATGAATGAAAAGAGAAGTAGTAGGAATACATGAGTTGAATTACCTTAGATTTAATCCTTTGTCTACTCATTTGAACACATTTGCTTTGTTGTTACCTCTTTAGCTTTCTATTTTGTACACTTTTTTTTTTTCCTTGGTTGAAATACAGCATTGAGAAACAAATCTAAAATGAGCAAAGATACAATAGGCAGCATACTGTATGCATATGCAAAAGTTCCTCCAATTAAGAATATTATGAGTCTAAATGATTCATAATTTTAGCACTCAACTGTTATGTAGTAACGCTAAATCTGTGTGCAGCGGTCATAATCACTGTACATATGTTAAATGTCCTCTTTTTCTGCAGAATGCAGATATTGTTTTCTATCAGAGATTAACTGTCTTCTAAATGAGTACTTAGGCACGATTATGAATTCTATATAATATGATACAGCATGACATGCATTTTTGCTGTAATATAAGTCTGACACCACTTTTTCTCATTTAAATTCATTGTTAGAAACTAGCTGTTTTTTATTTACGCATAAATCTTAACACATTGTCACTATGTACTTGTTCCCTTTTAAGAATCTACCCAAAATAGTAATTACTAAAAACTAAAATGATCTAAAGTTTTCCTTGCTAACTTGGACACAGAATGTTTCCAAACTGTCTTCTACCAAACACTTCATTTTTCCTCCAATATATTTGTCAGTAGAGCATGAACTGTCTCACCACCATCATTGAACACGGGAATAAGAGCTAAATCATCAGTATAGTTACTGTAGATCCTCTCATAATCTTGAATTCTATACATTTATATTAAATAAAATGATTTTATGCTCTACTGAACTTGTTATCAGTTTAGATTTCCAACCGGTTCACACTACATAAAATAATTCCATTCTAAAAGGCATCCTAAAATTTCTGCAGTTCCAAGCACAGAAGTCTTAAATCTTCAAAATATTAACTTCTAAAAACTAAAGAACTAGTGAAGTTTTAAAGTAAATGCTAAAATTTTTGCAACTAGTTTTCAAATGGATTTTACTAGGAATACTTTATATGCTAAATTACAGTGAGAATTTTGAAGTGATACCTCATTATCTAGGGAGATTGAAAGCATTTAAAAAAATCAAAGTGGCATAATGACATCATAAGAATACTGTGTAATGGAACATCAGATATTCAACTTACTTGACTAGAACAGAGCAATAGAAATGTATTTCATCACTCTAAAGTGTCTTACCAGAGATCAGATTTTCACAATTAAATCCCGCAGATAATGATTAGGATGGAAAAATACAGAACAAAAACACATACTGTCTTTTTGGTTAATAAGAAAAGAACATAAGTCTCTGCTCCCTCTTTTTTTTTTTTTTTTTTCCCCAGAATCCCTTCACATTTCAGAATTCTTGCAGGCTGTTGTCATAATTCAATTTCTTCCACTGTTAATACTTTGTCCATATTATCTCTGGGCTTTCCTAATTTCACTTTTATTAAGTAATATTTTGAATAATTTTTTGCTATCATTCATATTAAGTATAGAAAACTGTGACAAAATCATAGTATTCATGTCTTTAGTTGAAACAACAGAATACTTTACTGTTTTTACTGTTCAAATGTCTACAAACTTCTCAAAGTTCATTAGGGATTTGCAGCAGAAATACTTGTTGGTTTCTCTAAATGCAAAAACTCTATCCCCTTGTATGATACACCTTGCCCCTGTCATGTTACAGCATTTGTGTGCTGACAAGAGACATAATGTAGAAAGAATAATGCCATCATCAGAATAGTTGTAGGAAAGTCATAACAGAGACAGTTGCATGATAACCTTGATATCAATATTCTGCGTATCTCTGAAGTAGAATGTGTAAATATAAGCTCTTTAACCACAAATTGAATTATACGCTCACAACTTCAGTTCTTTAAAATCTGGGAGAAAAAAAAAAAAAAAAACCCGTGGAAAAAATAATTTTTTAAATGTTATAAAAGTTTTTTATACATTTGGTCAAAATTAGTTAATGTACATTATATTCCTTACAAATTTTACTCTCTTCTCTTTGTCCAGTTCACTATTTTCCATTTGGTTTTGCTCACATGTATGCATTAAGTGATATTCCGTCATGTCCTCTGACTGAAATAATGTAATTAATTTTCTATTATCTGCAAGACTTTTATTAAAAGCAATTTTTTTCTTACATTCTGCAAGACACTGACACCAAACACTTCTCTCAGTAAGTTCCCTCAGGTCTACGTCTTAACAATATTCAAAGACTGTTTAAAGTTTCTCTTACAAAGGAGGAGACACTTAAGGAGACACTTAAATAACTGGCTTGTTAATTAAAGAAACTGATATCTGTCAGAGAAAGAAGTGTCATATGTAAATATCAGTACAGAGCATTCTAAGTACCTGAAAGAAAGCCTCCTGGGCAATTTTTTTTACAAACAAATAATCCTAAAAAAAATCATAAGACAAGTGGACAAGCTATCCCATATGCTAGAATTCCTAAAAAAAAAAGGCTTTAGACTGCAGAAACTGAATTCAAGCCACTGAATGAAAAGGTACCAGGCCCAGAAAATACTGAGTAGATTATCACGTTAAATTCCACTGCAAGTGAAAGCATGAATATTCACATGTTAAGACAATTTAAAATTGTCTTAAGACAATTAAGAAAAGTTCGGTCTTCTTCAAAAGTCAGCAAAACTGTAAAGAGTACTCTTGGAAACCTTCAAGATAGTAAACTACTGGATTTTCTTAACTGGTTTAAACAGCAAATTCCCAAGGACAGGAGGCTGGAAATCGTTGTTGATGGTTATACATTTATGTCATTATGTATTCATCAAAAAGGGGACAAATATCTTTCTCTACTGAAATGTCAAACCTAATAGCTATGGTAGCCACTTCCTTAATAGTACTAAGCTCTGATCTGACCCTGTTCTCCTATATCAACGAAGAACAGCGAAATCTTCTGAAGAAGAAAAAAATAACACTAAAAGATTAAGAAGGAAAAAAAAATCCTGAATTACTTCTTTTCATTTACTAAACCTGTATTTTTTCTGGGATTAAAAAGGACATAATGTAAAACAAGCACACCTTATTGCCTAACAAACCAGAGGGAAGAAACTCACATAAAATATTTCTGTTCCTCATAAATACTTGTATGAATATATTTATGATTTTATTGGTACACAACCATGTGCAGGTTTAATATGGCTTATAGTTGTTTTCAAAAAAAGAGACATCATATATCCTTTGATGTATATTCCCTTGCCCTCTTTTCCTCTAAATCTTCCTAAATCTCTACGATTGCAACATTTTTAATTTGATTGTCACATAGAAAAGAAAGAAAAAATTGAAAAGTCTAAGATTATGGATGATTTTTTATAAGGTATGCCTCTTATAAATAGCTAATTTTATGTTACCAGGCCAGGTATTTCTACATATACCACTGTGAAATCAGAATTAAGAAAGATGTCTAGATGAATAAGAGAAATTAAAAGCACAGCAGAAGTTGACTTTACTCATTGTAATTCAACGCTCATTTTAAGATAGGTGCCTTTTCAAGAGGAAGCTGAGCAGACTAAATTAGTCAACATCAGCTTTACCTATTTAGGAGAGTTTGTTGTATGGCAGGAAGTAACAATGTGCAACTTCATTAACTGCTTGTGTAACCACAATTAAGCTTTCCAGTTGGGTGAAATTATTTCTCTGGTGATGCTCATTTCAGACCATTTCTCTTTGGACAAAGCCTGCCGACTGTTAAACTGTACCAAAGCTTCAGTGTATTTCTGTGAAGACTTCAGCATTCTAAGAAATTAAACTAAGCATGTATTACATCCCTTTGACTGGAACAACTGTTGTCGTTCTTACCCATCCTTGATTTGTGGTCCCAGATGTTCAAAGTCAGTCTAAAAAATAATTATACTGAATTGCCATTTGAGTAGTTAGATTAAATGAATGTAACAAAATAAATTAATAATCTATTGAAAGAACTTTTTTTTTTTTTACTAACTCAGGATCAGGTTCAATTTCTATTCATATGTCTTAAATATGTCTTCCAAAGAATAATGTGTCCATAAAGGCACCACTGATGCAGACATCCAGAACTTAAACAAAAAAAATATTCATACTCATTTTTATATTCTTACTGGAAATTTAAACTTTCCATAGAAAAACCACTAGAATTTCCCAATAATGCACTTTCAAACAGTAGAAATTCTTTAGAATCAGTTAATCTCTTTTCATCTTCTATCTTTTCAATCTTTTTTTTTTCTCTTTCAGGCCAAATGTCATCCACCTTTCTGAGATTTACTATTTTCTGCATGTTTGTAAATTTGAACCGCTAATCTGCACAGTTCAAAGCTGTGTAAGTGCATCAAGTGCATTTTGACTGAAACCTTAATCAGTTTATATGGTACATTTTTTTTCACCATCACCACAATGGTATTTTTTTAAGTGACAGAGGCATTTCAACCTGTCTTGCGTATAGAAGTATCTTCATTTGGTCTATGACTAAAAAGGCTTTGCTGATATCTTTGTTCAGGGTGACATGGAAAAATGAAGTGTTGAAACAAAGTTTCCTGGAGAAAAGAAATGAGACGTGAAGGGTTTCTGGATGCTTTAAATGTCAGTGAATAGAAGTCTTATGGTGGAGCCTTCTGTGTGTCTTAACATACTCAAGAATTATATGTTGTTCTATTTAAGGATCCAAATGTAGATCTCCCATGCTCAACAGAAGTGTTGTAGAATTCTGTAAAATCAAACATGCATTTTTTATATTCTTTTTCTGAAAATACACTGTACAACTCTCCCAGTGTCATCTGGTTGGTAGTTCTCAGGGTTGTAGTCATCATACTAGGTCTTCCTTCCAGGAGGAAACTCTTTTAGCAGAGGACAAGACATTAAACCTCAGAAAGGCAAATATTTGACTGTTTAATGGAGCTGTGAATGGGACGCTCTGGAAAATGCTCTCAGTATAGGAACAGAAGAGACTAAAGACACTTTTCTTAGGACACAAATGCTCTCAATTCCAAGAAATCAGGGAAGGAAGGCAGGAGACCAGCATGACTGAGACAGGACCCTTAACCAAACTAAAACATTAAAAGGAAATGCATAGATGGTGGAGGCATCACTCACTGTAGGAGATCAGGTTCAAGACAAGCTAAATAACCTGAATGTGCAGATGTGCTGTCTGCTGGGTTTATCAGTCCATGAGAGCAGACAGCTTTAAAGAACCTCCTTTTAAAAGGCATAAGGAGCTGGTAATATCATTGTGCAGCAAGGCAGAAGTCTGTCCTGTCTGAACAGAAAAATCTGAAGCAAGGGCAGAACAAGAAAATATTTTCCCTCAGCTTTTAATAGCAATGACAGATTTTGGCTGCCCAGTCCTCTGAGATGGAAGACCACTATTGAAGGAGTAGACTTCATGTGTGTAAATTGTGCCTTGTCATTCACAGACTACCTGTCCCATTCATCCAAACATGTTCCAGCTGCATGTATGTCCCTTTTTTTCTTTTTTTTTTTTTTTTTTAAACATAAGAATACTACCCAGAAGTATAGTGAACTCACTGTCACAGCAGCTTCCTGGTAACTTATGAATTCATCTTTGCTGAGCTTGTGAAATGACAGCTGACAAACGAACCCTGTCAGCCATAGGTAATCTGGTTTGGAGTAGCAACTTCCTCTCTCTCGCTTGTCCTCACTGACTTCTAAATTGTCTTCCTGATTCTTATTGAGTTCAAATGCACTTTCAGATGCTTGTAACTCCTACTTGTGTTTTTTTCAGTGACCTGGCTTTCATGTAAAAATCATTAGTCTTGATAAACGACTATGGTTGACTGCCATAACTATTGCACTACAGCTATATTAGATGCTCTGAGATGGGAAGGGAAGGGAAGGGAAGGGAAGGGAAGGGAAGGGAAGGGAAGGGAAGGGAAGGGAAGGGAAGGGAAGGGTGTGTTGTGGGACATATTTATTATAAATTTCCTACAGACTTGTTTTAAATGTCATTTTAAATTTCAGATGTTTACTTATACTGGCCATCTGTTGTTATATAATGTCATTGGTTGTTTTGATTTTTTTTTCCTTCTATCTTTGAAAAAAATAATTATATAAAAGGAATTCAGTTGTTGACTTTCTAAGCTCCTCAAAATTTTCAGAATTGTTTATACTTTGCTTGATGAGGCTCAGAAAGCAAAATCTATGCAACTTGGCCACCTACCACCAAACACTAATCCTATTTTTAGAATATTTTAACTTTGCTAAGGAAAAAAAGATCAGTGCATTTTCTTGAAGTCCCCTAGTTTCCATGGTAAATGAGGTTACTATTTCTGTTGAAATTGGTGGTTTCTACTAATACTTTTGAAATGCTTTCCACATAATGCCAAAAAAGGGAAGTCGATGCAAAAACAAATGTTTCAGTGGTCTATAGTTAATAGTTGTTAGTTTTTAAAGTGGAGATTACACAAGGTCAATATGATTTTGTGTTAAGGTCCATTGAAAACAGCAAATTATATATCAGAGTCAAATGACATTCTCAACTGGAAAACAGTACTCAATAACAAAAATAAATAATTTAATTTAATTTAATTTAATTAAAAGAAGAGATATGAATTTCACTCTGAAATGCCATCCAATGAATTAACAACTTTTATATTCAATAAATGAGTAACTAAGGAAAGCAAAAAGTGCTAATGTTTAATCAACTGGCTTACTCACAGTATTTACAGAAGGCCAGAATTTTAATTTTCTTAACATGCATTTTGCTCATTCCTCCATGATCTTTCCTTCTGCTATGGAAACACTGTCCCATCCATCAATCTATGTTAATAGCTAAAATATTGCTATAATGACATTGTAATTACTATAGAAAACACTGAAGCATCTGGAGGGCCAGAAATTTGGGCATTTTATAAATGTTCAACTAAAATCTACTTAACAGCTTTAACATGGCTTAACAGATAAAGTCTTTTCTATTGAAATCACTACTCCTCTGGAACTCCCCATTCCTCCCTTGAAAGTGAAGCAGAGCCAGATGGACATTTCTTAAAAATTATTATTTTCTGCACTACATGCTGATTTATTGTATTGAAAATATTCAAGACTTTGACCTTATAAAATCTTTTGTCTTTTTTTTTTAATTTTTTTTTGGCCACAAATTTTCTTTCACAAAGAGGATGTCTTTCCTCAAAAATAGTAAACAAAGAAAGAAAGAAAGAAAGAAAGAAAGAAAGAAAGAAAGTCCTCCATCTCTAGACCAAACTTTGAGCAATCTGATCTAGCTGTGGATGTCACTGTTCATTGCAGGGAAGTTGGACTAGATAATCTTTAAAGGTCCCTTTCACCTTTAAGGATTCTAAGATTCTAGGATTTAGCATGACTTCTTAATGACACAGATTTACAAAATCTGATCCAAAAAATGCAATAATAGAGTCACACCTTCTGTAAGATCTTAAATGACTGTTTAAAAATACTACTTTTAAAAATGAACCATTGCTTTCTAAATTAGACACAACTTTCATGTGGGTGCTTTGTTAGGCCATCTTTAACTGGTGTAAATTTATATGGTGACTCTACTCATGAAAATGGGGAGGCAATAACATTTATCAGCTCATTCCCATGCTCCTCCTTCAAGTACTGTATCATAAATATCACATATTAAATTATCTGGTAATGCTTTCCACTGAGAGAATGTCAGTTGCCATTAACTGAATCATGCATTTCTCCTAAAACAAACAGAAAAGCTATCCTTTGCACTCTTTCTACTGCACCCCCCCAAGGCTTAATTTAGAGAGATTTTCCAGTAGCAAGTGGGAGGCTTGCTGAATAGAAATGACTCCTTTCTCCACACATCCCACATCTCTATCCATTTTGCTACTGTTCAATCTGCACAAAAATTCTTCATCTGGCTCCTGAAAATGTCAGCACATAAAATGAGCAGTGTTTGATATCACAAGAATAAGTTGTACTGGAATCAGTTCTATGTACGTTTGGATAGAATGTAGAAACTCAGTACACGATAGAACATAGTTTACATAGAAACTGAGTACACGTATTCCTATTTGTTTTCCTACAGGGAAACCAGAGAATATAGTAGTAGAACAAATATTACTCTTTAACAAGCAGAACTCTACGTAAGTAGTTTGGTGTTTAATAAGCCTATGATGAACAACGTAGGCACTTCAGAAAACAATTGCAGGTTATTTTTTATAGTTGAACTCAAATGCTCAAAATTGCAACTGGATGCTGAGCCAAGAGAGGTCAAGAGAGAAAGTGCCTAATATTGCTTATACAGATAGTAGGGGCCAAGACCCATTTCTCATCTTTGCCCTGTTCTGAGTATCACATTTATTACAGAATATCTGACTGATTATTGACATTGCTTCCTAATGGAAAAGGTAACCGAGGCATGTCATGAACTTCAATCATAAGGTACCAAAGTCTAGCAATTCATCACAGAATCTGGACTAATCTAGGCCACTGGATAAGTGTTTGCTTGACATTCAAGCTGGGTGAATACTCCAGTTCTGAACAGAAATCAGTAGCATTCTGCCTTTGTATCAGAGACACAGAAAGAGGCCCAAATCTGAGATTAAAATTCACCCATGTTTAGTCTTGAAGGTCATATGCATGCTCCAACACTTGTTTACATTCATTACTGACCCTTTAGTCATGTTCTCCACTTGCTTCTACTCAAAGATGGTATATAGTTTTCCTAAAATCCCACCAAACATTATTCTTTTGGTTAACATTTAAACTATTTTGAAGCAAAATGCCAAAGAAGCTGAACTGAGCACATTACTACCATTTGCACAAAATTCAAAGCAAATAAAATACAATAAAATATGAAAACCAAAGACATTTGAATATGCTTTGTGATGTCTCTTTTCTGTGTTTTATGGATCAACAGATCTTTCCGTCTTCATGCAGGGAGTATGTCCTTTCTGCTTCCAATTCTTATTAAGAATCAGAATTAATATTAAGCCGTATTATTAATCTTCTCAGAGCATCTACCCTTATTGTCACCTGTGGCAAGATCTCTGTCTTAACTTAGACACTTTACTCTCTGTCTCCTCTCCCATTTCAGAGAAAAGGAAGAAATTTCACCTCCAGGATTGAGCAAACCCATCTCTCAAGGGAATTAAAGGGAATAGACGTCTGAACAAGTACAAAGCTTGCACTGATTCAAGCTTTACATTCAGAAATAATCTTTACCACAGTCCTCAAGAAGACATTGCATAGGCACGAAGTAAGTAAAAAAATTATGTTTAGACAGAAATTGAAGGCCATGCTGCTGCTCATTTTGATTAAAACTCTTAAACATAGTATCTTCCGAACACTGCAAACTACAGCACAGTTGATAAAGTGATTAATAATTATACTTCAGATAAAGATTCCTATTAACATCAGTTGTATAATTTTGCAGTAATTTTAAGTAGAAACCTACAAGGAATGAGAAGCGAACTGAAAACTTACTTACGCTACCTCAGTCTACACCACTTATGAATTTTGTCACAGCATACTTTACAATCTAAGAAGCCAATTAGAATAGCTGACATGAACAAAAATTAAATGAAGTTTTATGTATATATAACTTTGAACTTAATGATAAATTGTATCAATATTTTCCACTCGATAAACTAATAGAGTTAAAAAATAAACTCTCTTTAGTTAAAGATCATTTTATTTTTCTGCTATCAGCTAAAGCAGTTGCAATTCAGGTTTCCGCTTTCTGGTTTTTTTAACAATAGGAGGGAATTTCCTTCAAGGCCTTATCAGCTTGAACCACAACCCCTGCGCTGATTTCTGGTTCACTGACAAATTACACTCCCTTAATCCCCATGCAGAAAAGATTTAATGAATGCACATTTTGAAATTATACCACACATGACAATTTTCACATGTATACAAAATGTGGGGCCCCAACCTTGTTAAACAGTAGACTGAACTATTCAATCCAAGTGAAAAGATGTCTTCTTTTCAAGCATCAAAACTACCTTTCCTATCAATCAGACTAATGTGGCTCCCTAATTCTACTTATTCATTTGTTTAGAGAAAAGGAATCTAAAATCACTTTTAATAATATTCACACTATTCTCAGAGCATTATCAAAAAGGGTAAAAGAATTATTCATAGCAAAATGCAAAATTCACTTAACACTGCAGAGGTGTGAATGATGATAGTCATTTTAGTAAGAAGTCTGAAGTTCTTGCAGGAAAAACTCAATGCAATGGCTGCTTAGTAAGTGGCTATATGTGTGGGAACACGATTGTGTGATTCCCCTGTCCATGTGCTGCCCCATTCCTGAGTCACAGAACTTCTACAGAGGGTCTTGCTCATGGAGAGTGCAGATGCACTCACAGAGAAAGTGGGTGAGGTTGAATATTCTAAATGAGAGTCGATTTCCAGTTACATCCTTCTATTTCTTATCTGAGTCATTTTCACGTTAGTTGTTGTAGTTGTTTGCCATTGCTTTTCATAGAATCATAGAATTGTTGAATGGGTTGGAAGGGACATTAAAAATCATCAAATTTTAACACTCTACTGTAGACAGGATCGCCACCCACTAGATCAGTATCCCCAAGACACCATCCAACCTGGCCTTGAATACATCCAGAAATGGAGCATCCACAATTTCTCTGGGCAGCGTGCTCCATTGCCTTACCATACCCTCAATTAAAAAAAAATAAATAAGTAAATAAATAAAAATCCTTTATATCTAATTTAAATCTTCCCTCTTTTAGTTGAAAAACATTCCCCCTTGCCCTGTTTTGATCAGATTGTACAAGAAGTCTGTCTCTTTCTTGTTTATAAACACCCTTAAGTATTGGAAAGCCATAATGAGTTCTTCCCAGAGCTTTCTCTTTTCCAAGCTTACGAAGCCCAGTTCCCTCAATGTTTCTTTGGACCAGTTCCAGTATCTTCATGTCTTTCTTGTGCTGGTAAGCCAGACCTGGATGCTTCACTGCTGGATAGGGCCTCACAAAGGCTAAGCAGAAAAGGAAATCACCTCCCTCACCCTGCTGACCATCCTTCCTTTGATTCAGCTCAGGATACTGTTGGACTTCTGGGCTGCAAATGCAGTCTGATGGCTCACAACTAGCCTTTAGTTCACAAGAATCCTGAAGTCCTTCTCTGCAGGGCTGCTTTCAATGAGTTCTCCCAGGCTGTGCTTATATCTGGAATTGCCCCAGTTCAAGTGAAATATCTTGCATTTGTCCTTGTTGAATCTTATTAAGTCCACCTGGGTCTCATTTTCAAGCCATTCCAGGTCCCTCTGTATAGCATCCCTTCCTAGACTTGTGTCAGCTGCTATACTCAGCTGAGGGTATCCCACTCAATCTCATCCCAGGTCATTGATAAAGATATTAAAAAGCAGAAGTCCCAGGATGGACCCTTGATGGACACTGCTCATGACTAGCCTCTGCTTGGAGATAGAGCCATTGATAACAGCTCTACAACCATCCAATCAATTCCTTATCCATTGGATAATCCTCCACTCAAATCCGTCTTTCCAGTTTAGAGATAAGAATTAGGACCATATATCAAAATGGTGTGGGACAATATCAAAGATTTTGCATATGTCCGGATAGATGACATTAGTTGCTCTTACTTTGTCCTGATTTCACCACTCCATCACTGATGGCCAATGGATTAGTAAGACTCAATCTGCCCTTGTTGAAACTCATTTCAACAGTTGACTGTCTCATAGCATCTTATCTTGTGTGTGCTTTAACTCAGATTTCAGGAGGATCTATTCCATGATCTTTCCAGTTACAGACATGAGGCTCACTGGCTTGTTTCTTTTGTCTTCTTTTTTCTCTCTATTAAAAATGGGAGTGAAGTTTTGATGTGCAGAATCAAACTCTGTAACCCAAGTAAGATTACAAAGCAGGTACGGTTTATTCAGTGCTGCACAGACACCTGGTGCAAGGGGGATAGATCCGCCTAATTTGCACACCGTCTAGAAAAACCTTGCAGGTTAGAGTAGTACATCCCTCCAACACACATGGCTGCTTCTAAGATTAAGAGTCATCCCACCTCCCTTTCCCAGCCAGTACAATGGCCTCCATTTCCTTTCCTCTAGACAGAATGCAATATTCAAATGACAGGCCAACAAATGAGGTGTACTGTCCATCACATAGAAATGCGTGAGTTGCTTGGTATTTTTCTCAATTTGAATGTCAGATATTGCACAAAGCATGTATCTCCAGAAATAGCACATCAGACATCCTTGTAAAGGATAGTATACAATGGAGCTTTTCACTACTGAGACAGTGGCACATGCCTACTGCTGTTCAGCATGCTTGTTGAAATACATGTATATATAGAGGATTCATGGATACATTTTATACATTTTCTTCTCCTTTGCAGTGTTCTGTATTCTCATGTTCTTCAAAGTGAGTGCAGTTTTCAAGTAATAACATATTTAAGATTTGCTGAGAAAATTCTGTGAAACCAAATATTCCTAATTTTTAGACATATTGAATCAGTTTGTAATGAAGATGTTACTGAACGATTCTGTATATTTACATAACAATTTTTAAAATAAAAATAAATCATGTTCTTACAAAAAAAAAAAAAAAATCTGCTTTACTTCACAAGGAGGAAAGTTGATCACACTGTAAAGGTCCAATGAACTACAGAAAAGATTCAGTGTAAAGTAAAACTATGACCTCTAATGAACCTCTGCAAAATAGTTTTCCATTACTACCTGGAGCTATTAGTCTGCCCAAAACTCTGCTTTCCAGGCTTGTTTTCCAGCAACTAGAATGCACTGCCTTTCAACAAAAGCTGGTCGGTTATGTTACACACACCCCATTTATCTTTGCTGCATATTTATTGGAAGATCATCTTTTTAAATGCTGTCTCTCATTTTCATTCAGTTGCAAAGAGTTAGCAACATATCTGAGATAATTTTATATTGGGCTTATTTATTTATTAATCTCAAGCTACTTCTGAAGAAGGATTTAGATATACATAAGTTTGAAATTTTAATATCTATCTGCTTTTGATATTAGACAGAAAAACTAGCTGGCCTTTTCATCAAAAATAGACATAAATTTTCAGATACATAATATAGACATCAAAACTACCTCAATCCATTTCCTAGGGATAAAATATCAGCACATTTTATACAGAGTGATAATATATATGCATGAAGTAAAATAGGCTTTTAATTAGTCAATAATCTACTCTTCATATGAAGTGGATAAATATCATATTTAAATTAATATGTTTACTAAAAACATTTTTATTACTATTATAGAATTATATTAAGTAGTTTATATATAGAAACTATTAAGTTACTTTTGGAAAAATGAGAAAAAGGAGGATTTTGGTCAGTGACTGGGAATATAATGACAACCAAGCCCAATGCCTATGTATCTTAATTCAAAATGTCTTTGTCCCTGGAATATTGAGCCTATTAAGCAGTTGCATTTTCACTTCTGCAGAGTGTGCAAAGGACATGGAAGGACATGGGTAGATTTTGGTCTCACAGTTTTCAGGTACTGCAGTCTGTACAACACTCAAAACCTCTCTGTGATTGGAAAGAAAGCATTAATATTACTGAAAGGATGCTCTTACTAGTTTGGTCGCTACACAATATTTGTGTAGTTGGAGGAAATAAGTAAGCAAATTATATTGTAATTATATTATACATTATAACTATATTTAGTTGGTTTCTTCTTTCTTTAGAAAAGAACTGCAATGGTTATTGGCTATAAAATTAAAGGTCTCTTTCTTCTTAATTTTCTGTCTCTGTTGTACTGCATCAAGTAAGTTAAGAATTATAAGTAATTTATTTTTCTTGTATTTCAGTGAGTACTGCTAAAACAATTTTGAAAAATTTACCTCCTTTCTGTCTATGCTTCACTATGAACATCCACAGTACATTTTGATTTTGTTTTCTACAAGACAGTTGCATGTGAATCATTACATCATCAGTAATCATATCATCCCTATTACACAGCTGTACACATTCCTTTGTGGTAATCCATTTGTCTTTATTGCTAGACCAGTTCTGAGTGATAAAATAAAATAAATAGAGGATAGGGTATTGTTTGAGAAAGAATTTACTTGGCATCACTTTACAAATCAGTTTTCATAAGTTGTTATTTCTGATGGTAGAGAGACCTGACATATAGGCTTGAACTGAGGTCTTCTTATGACTGAAACCAACACTTCACATGGCAGAAACAGGGAGAAACTTTGGAAATGTAGAAGGGTTTTTTAACAACCATGATGACTATCAAATCCTTGGCAGTCTAAACTATAATATCTTTTCAGGTATCAGAAATCAAATTTGTCGGTGTCTTCCATAAGTGATCTCTGACACATTTGTTGTTCCATTCTAACTTTTTTTTTTCCTCATTATTCAGTCTATATATCCTTGATCAAGGCTATATATATTTTTTTTTTAATATCTCTTTTCATTTTAAGAGACAATGACGTTGTTACATCCTTTTCACTGTTATTAAAATTAGAATCTGTGTTTCATTACTTTCTCTAATGAAGCATGTCAAATTCCTTTGTCAACTACAGATCAGGAAATATGAAATAAAGCACTTTTTGGCCTTCCATGTATTTCAGTTACAAAAGCAAATATCTTTTTCTACTGAAAGAATATTTATATTGCCATTCTGTAACCCTCATTCAGTAAAACTCTTAAAAATAATATTAAACAGAAAATTATATAAGTATTAAATGCTACTTGAAGCAATTAGTGTTAAAAACTGTGTTTAAAGTTACGAAAATTCATATACATATTGCTGGGCAAATAAATAAATAAATGTAAGGTGCTTAAAGATCTGTTTTTTAAACATAAGTTCTATCATTTGAGTCAAGATCAGTTTTATTCTTAAGTGGCTTTGAATTTCCTTCCTTTTTTTACTAGAATATAATGTCAGTAAATACAAAAGCAAACACTCAATAAAAATAAACAAAAAATTTAAAAAGCTAGTATATGCTGTAATGCAACAGGTTTACTATGAAAACAGAAAAAAAAAGTGATTTTTTTTTAATTTATTTTGCAAGGGATACAAATTGTTAATGTCACTCATAACTTCATGCTAGTAGCTTTGCAAAACAAAGAGGCTTAATATAAAAGACCCCTGAGGCTTTCAAGATGCCAGCTTTAAAATTATGATAATCTTGTCTATATTTTGATATTTGTTCACTAGGAAAATCCCTTATGGTTGATGGCTTTGGCAGAACAATGACACAATAATTTGTAGTAAGCTACATATTTAGTATGAAACAAAATAATGCCTGCATAACAGGTAATGAGATTAAGCAAGAACATAGAGACTTCCTTAAAATGAAAAATCATAATGTCACCCTGAAGTGTCAGTGGAAATTCAGAGAGTACAGATTTACAGTGGATTCCATGTCAAAAGCAGCTTTTAAATTCAAATAGCTTGAAGATTAATAAGGCCTGGGACAACAAGTAGTTTGTTTACTGCCAGAATTTTAAGTTGACAGTAATGTCTTTGGGCTAGGGTGGGGAACTTTCAGCACATACATCTAAATCATATTTGTTAAATGAGTTTATAAATCACCCAACCAACAAAACTGAGCTGAAGGTTTCTTTTATGCTTCAGCCTTTTTTGACATTCTGAAGGTTTTCTCACCTTCATAGGAATAACTAATTATTTAACAATGTTGAATTCTGCCATTTAAAACCACTGATATTGCATCTGCATCTTCTTACATTGTAGCAGTGGCAGATAAAAGATATATAATTAAAATGCTCAGTATGATTAAAACAGTTGAGAAAATGACAGTAGTCAAAAGTCAGTAGAATCACATAATAGCAGAATTGTAGAGGTTGGAAGGGACCACTTCAGATCATCTAATCCAGCCCCCTGCTAAAGCAGGTTTCCTAGAGCAGGTTACACAGGAAAGTGTGTGGCTTTTGAAACAGACACAGTCTCTCTGGGCAGCCTGCTCCAGTGCTCTGTAACCTTAAAAATAAAGTTTTTTGGGGTTTTTTTTTTCCTCATATTCGCATATAACTATGTCTGTTCCAGCTTCTGTCCATTGCCTCTTGTCCTGTAGCTGGGCACTGCCAAAAAAAAACCTGTCCCTTTTCACTTGTCTCCCACCCATTAGATATCTGTAAGCATTGATAAGATCCCTCTCAGTCTTCTCCAGGCTGAATAGTTCCAGGTCTCTCAGCCTTTCCTAACAAGGGAGATGCTACAGGTCTTTAATCATCTGGATGGACTCTTTCTAGAAGTTCTTCATACTTCTTGAAGCCTGGTACTCCAGATGTGGATTCACCAGGGCAAAGTACAGGGAGAGGTTCACTTCCCTCATCCTGCTGGTCATGCTTTTTTAACACACTCCAGGATACCTTATGTCTTTTTGTGTGACACATTGCTGGCTTATGGCCAACCTGTTCTCCACCAGAACTCCTAGGTCCTTCTCTGCAGAGCTCTTTTCCGTAAAGGCAGCCCCTAACCTGTACTTGTATATGTAGTTACTCCTTCCAAGGTGTAGAACTCCAAACTCAACCTTGTCATATGTATAGGCAACAGATACAACTTCATTTCCACACAAATGGAATCCAAGAACACAAAATATCATTGTGTGTGATAGAATAATGATTTTGCTGTGACAATATTTAAATCAATCAGTCGAAGTTAAAAGGAAACTAATTCATGTAAGCGCCCTCCTTTTCTTGCTGATTTATTTCAGAACCTCGTGAATAATGACTTATCAGAATCATCCTAAATTAAATTTCATGTTCATTAGGTTTTCTCCCCTAAAAGATCACAGGATTATATTGATTTTTATTTTCTTAAGAAAATGAATTCTTCAAGTTTATGCAATGTCACCTAATATGTATAAAGGTAGTTATATTTAGGAAGTTATAGAGAGCAATTAGGTCTCTCCCAAACCTCATCTTCTTCAGACTGAACAATTCCAGCTCCTTCAGTCACTCCTTGTAAGTTTTGTGCTCCAGATCCCTCACCAGCTTTGTTACCCTTCTCTGAACACACTCCAGGGCCTCAGTGTCTTTCTTTTAGTGACAAGTTGATGAGCCTAAAACCTAACCCAGTATGCAAAGTGCAGCCTCACCAGGGCCAAGTGCAAAAAGGGATGATCACTTCTCTAACCCTACTAGCAACACTATTCCTGATGCAAGCTAGGTTGTCATTGGTCTTCTTCGCCACCTGGGCACACTGCTTGCTCACGTTCAGCCGAGCACCAACCAATACCCCCAGGTCCGTTTTCTCTACATAATCTTCCAGCCATTTTGCCCCAAGCCTGTAGCACTGCCTGAGGTTGTTGTGACCAAAGTGCAGGACCCGGCATATGGTATTGTTGAACTTCATCCCATTGGCCTCAGCCCAGCAATCCAGCCTGTCCAACTTGCTGAGGGTGTACTCAATGCCCTCATCCAGGTCATCAATAAAGATATTGAACAGAACAGTTCCCCAGCACTGACTGGGGAACATCACTTATGACTGGTCACCAGCTGGATTTAGCTCCATTCACCACCACTCTCTGGGCCTGGCCCTCCAGCCAGTCCCTTACCCAGCCAGGAGTGTACCTGTCCAAGCCATGGGTTGCCAGCTTCTGCAGGAGAATCGTGGGGAGATTTTGCTTTGCTGAAGTCTAGGTTGACTACATCAATATCCTCTCCCTCATCCTGTAATGAGGTCACCCAATCATAGAAGGAGATCAGACTGGTCAAGCAGGACCATGTTGGCTTGGCCTGATACCTCGGCTGTCCTGCACATGCCATATTATCTCCCTTAAGATCGTCTGCTCTATAATCTTTCCTGGCACCAAGATCAGGCTGACTGTCCTGTAGTTCCCCAGATCCTCTTTACAACCCTTCTTGTAGATGGGAGTCACATTGGCAAGGCTTCAATACTCTTTGACCTCTCTGGTTAACCAGGAATGCTTATAGATATTGGAGAGCAGTTTGGTTAACACATCTTTTTCCTGGTTATATGATATTTTCTTATCGGTATTCCACATAATAACATCATGTAGTAAACTGAGAATTAAAGAGTTAATGCTCCAGCTCTGAGTACCTGATCTAGAAGAGATCTTCTGGAGTACTGCTTGTTCTTCTGTTATCATTTCTGCCCAGAGGGAAATATAAAAACTGTTCGTAGAACACTTCAAGTTCCCTTTTTTGATCGTCTGGCTCATATCTGTTGCAGGTGCCATCTCATCGCAGCATTACAGTAAGGCCTTTGATTTTTGAACACTCTCATTTTCTTTGATTTATTAGCTTTAATTCCAATTATATATATGTACTTAATTCTAATTCTAATTCTAATTATATTCTAATTATATTCTAATTATATTGTATTACAGTGTGTTATCTTGCATTCCAATATCTTACTTAGTAAATTAGTTTGTTTCTCCTCAGATTATTTCTGCTGTTTTGTTTTTAGGCCCATCTTCCTCCTCTTTTCCCCTTTTTCCCTTTTCTATTTCCCAGGTCCATGGGTCACCCCACTCCACTAGTCAGGGAACCAGGTTGAACCAGCCTGTAAACTGCTGACCTTCCTCCAGCTTCCTCAGTACCATCAGATGGATCCCATCTGGCCCCATGGAATTATGGCAGTCCAGATGGAGTAGTAGGTCTCTAACAGTTTCTACCTGAATCATGGGGAGTTTATTCTGCTCCTTATATATGACTTCCAGATCAGAGGGTATAGTACCCTGAAGATAACTGGTCTGACATTTAAAGACAGATGTAAAGAAGGCATTGAGAATCTCAGCCTTTTCCTTATCTTCAGTAGTCACATTCTCCACTGTATCCAGTAAAGGATGGAGATTCTCCTTAGCCCTCCTATTACTGTTATTATATTTTAAAAAATGTTTTTTTTCTTTTTTACCCCAACCGCCAAGTTGAGTTCAAGCAGGGCTTATGCCTTTCTAATTTTCTCCCTGCACATCCTGACAAGTTCTTTGTACTCTCCTTAAGTTGCCCATTCCTTCTTCTACTGAAAGAAGATTCTTTTTATCCTGGAGCCTCAAGAAAATCTTCCTGATCATCCACACCCACTTTCTTCCCTGCTTGATCATCTTGCAGCAGGCATAGATAGCATGTTCCTGAGTCCTTAAGACTTCCTGCCTGAGGAGTCTCCAGTCTTCCCGGACCCATTTATCATTCAAGACTGAAATCCAAGGGCCTCTCCCTATCAGCAACCTGAACAGTTCAAAGTCTGCCCTACAGAAGTTCAAGGTAACAATTTTTCTGCCCCCCTTCCAACCTCACCAAGAATCAAAAACTCTACCTTTTTTGGTCACTGCGCTTGAGACAGCTCAAGGCTTTCATATCTTCCACCAGTCCTTCTCTGTTTGTGAGGAGCATGTCTAGTAGGGCACCTCCCCTGGTAGGCTCTCTTAACAGCTGCATCAGGATATTATCTTCTATACACTCTAGAAACCTCCTAAACATCTTCTGTGCTGCACTGTACTTCCAACATATATCAGGGAAGTTAAAATTCCTCATGAGAGCATGAGATGGCAATCGTGCAACTCCTGCCAGCTCTTTGTAGAATGCCTCATCCGTCTCTTCATCTGGCTAGGCAGTCATACCCCACTAGGATGTCTGCCTTGTTGGCCCTCTGTTCCTTACCCAAGCTCAACAACATCAAAGCACTCTCTAATTCCTCTTTCCTTGCCTGTCCCTTCTGAGGTGCTTATAGCCATCCATTGCAGCACTTCAGTCATGGGAGCCATCCCACCATGTTTCTGTAATGGCAACTAAGTTATAGTTTGTGTTGTACACAATGGACTCCAGCTCCCCATTTATTGCCCATGCTGATCGTATTGGTGTCATAAGGTGGTCATATTTTGTTTTATTTCAGGAATGATTAATTTCTTCGGTTCCTTTCAAAAAATCCCATCCTGTATTTCTAAAATATATTTCCTAAAATACTTTATTATGCTACTGTTCTTACAGGAGACTATTTCAAAAATATGTATGGAATATACTAATTATAGTTAGATATGATGGGCATTTCAAATTTTTTGTGGTTGTTATACACCATGGTCTCTTGAAGGTTTATCCTAGATCTGAGACATAGTGGAACATGTGGTGGTATCTGCTTTGTCTGCACACATGAGTTGCTTCCTATTGGAAAAAAAAAAAAAAAAAAAAAACAAAAAAAACCATACAGGAAGAGAGACAGAAGATCCCAAGCACCTAAGTGTCATTGTAATACACAGTCGGAACTTGCCCAGTGCACATATACTCCAAATCAAGGCAGAGATATGTTTTCAGACACTTATAAGAGAGTGTAGAAAACTAGGAGTTTTCCTATAGGAAATAATCCAGATGCACGTTGTTGCCGTAGACTAAATTTTTGACCTTAAGAAACAAGAAAAGTTAATTATCTTTTAAAGCAGTTGTGCTTACTGATTTACTTCTTTTTTTTCTTTCTCATTGACTGATCTGTGTAGAAATCTCTGTTCTCATTTCAGAATTAAATCAATAGGTGCTGTATTCTAATTTTTGAAAACTTGACCAATAACAAGATTGTTTTCCAGCTTGCTTGCATATTTCATTACTCATTTCAGCAGTTAGAAATAGTGCGTTTTTAGGACTTTTTATCAGGAAAGTAAGGATGACATATATGAAGAGGGAGCTGTTGTTTGTTTTCATCCTTTGACAAGAGAGAATGACAAGAAAAGGAGAGTTCACTACAAAACCAGTGCTACTTAAAGCATTTTAAGATACATGGTAAATGGAATGTTAAGATTTTCAAGGGATCAGAGGAGCAGAAAGTAACAGGCATCTTGCAGGCTGCATTACACAAGCTAAACTTTGTAACAAAAAGTTGATTACCCAGCCAGGAAATATGCATGGCAACCTAATTAATTTCCAGGGGTGATGGAAATCTCGGAATTTCTAGGAAAGTTCTAGTTTCCCTGCCATAACTGTATCTCTAGTTCTAAGCTTTGCTTGTTGCTTCAACTCCTTATGCTTGCTCAGTTTTAAAGCTAAAAACAGACACCTGGGAATATAGATTCCCAATACGTTTCTTTAAGCAACATCATGATAGAAGTGACCAAAATCTAGTCAGTTCTTCAGACAGCTGGCTGACTTGTGTAAGAACTCAATTTACAAAAGAAAAGTCAGGAAGCAACCAGAACATTCAGGAAAAACAAAGCAGAAGGAGCTGGCAATTTTCCCTCTAAACTATTAAAAACAGGTGGGGATGCACTAAGACAAAGATGTTACCAAATTATTCTGTTGGTTAAGAGGTTTGAAACAAATCCAAAGAAATAGAAGGAGGAAAAACAATAGCCAATCTTTTAAAAAGAGTGATAGTATGGAACATAAATATAATTGTGGCATATTTTTCCTCATTATGGCCCATAAAATTCCAACTGTTATATCAGTTAATTCCTCAGATCGAACAGTTGAGAAAAGAAAAAAAAATGCAGACTGGATCAAGTACTTTCAATTTGGCATTCAGCCAAATATAATGCTAACATCATATCATAAATATCAGAAAATTTCTATGTGTAAGATATGTGGTTAGTTGATGGAAGACAGACTATATAAAAGGCCCTTGGAAGGCTGTTCTTATGAGTTTTAGCTTTGTGGCCAACCGGGAAAAATTGAAAGATTACACTGAGAAAGATCTAAGGGCTGTTACTATGAATGACCAGCAATGAGGTCTAGGCAAAAGCAGCGATAAACTGTGAGAACAGCCACGGATGTCTGTGGTTGATAAAGCCATGGGACATGAAAAATATAAATACCAAGTAATATATGTTGTGCATTTAGTCATCGTACCATTCTTGTTTGTGGCATGGAACATACTCAAGGCACATTTCAGGCTTATATGGATACCCGGTGCAAGCTTAGTAATCAGACTTCTCTTAAAATATAAAATCAAGATAACCTTACTTCCTGCGTTTCCTGTCTTGTAATCAGTGTCCCACTGCTTAATGTAATGAAAGCACCATCTAAAAGTTTCCCTTAGTTGTAGAACTTATTATAAGTCTTTCCAAAAGTGAATGTGTTATAAAAGATGAACTAGCACAGAAACCTGCCATTACCTACTCAGTTGTTTTCAAGGAACTTAAGTGTTTGAGTTTTTGAGACACTGAAAAGTCAAATCTCCAAACCAATACAGATAGTTCAAGTTAAACGAGCAATGAAGTACCTTGAATATCACAATGATTTTAAAGAATGTTTGGCATGCATGGTAATGTTCCCTTAAACAAACAAAGCATGTGTGCTTAGCTCTCAGTATCTTGTTATGACATGCCATGTAAAAACATCTAACTTGATGATTCTGTCGTAGTGGAGGTAACAATTTTAGAATACTTGAAAATATAAAATACATCTGATATACAATTTTTGAAGTATACATCCAGGATGAGAAATGTCATTAGATGGGAATTATTATTGTTTCTGAATTTTATTATCTGTAATATTTTTCTTAAACACTGAAATTCAAATTTTCATCAATTTTAGAAATCAGTTTGCAGCGTTACATATATCAGTTGGTCTATAAAACTTTGCATAAGTAGAGGTTGATATATTCCTAAACAAGACCATGAGATCTATTTCTTCTTGTTTAACATGAAATACATATTACCATCTAGATTACTTTTGCAGACATAAAACCAGGTAATATCCTACTCATTCACTGTAAACATCTAGCCTTCTTGGGTGTGGAAAAAAAAAAAATATATGCAAATGGGCAGTTTAAGGACTGTTGATTGCTCTTTTCGATTTGTTGACTTTTAAGATTTTTAACATTTTTCTTCATTTGCAGTTGTTACTCAGGTGATTCTATAGACCAGCTGGAACTTGTAAAATACTGTTCTATAAGCCAAACTTTTGTTGTTGTTGTTGTTTGTTTGTTTTACCTCAAACATCAAACAAGAATAATTTTTAACTTCCATTGATTTAGAAACTGCAATTACTACATTTACAGAAAAAAAAATATTTGTTCAAGTGCAAGTGTCAAGGGAAGATAGTTACAGAAGAACTTTCAAATGAATCTTAGGTATGGACAAATAGCATCAATTTCCAGTAGGATTAGTTATACAAATTTGAAAGATAATTGTCTCCTTCAGCTATCTAAATCTGTCATACATTTCCTATGTTCCCAATTTAGAAGCTAATACAGTAACTCTTTTGTACTGTTATCTGGAAGCATATACTCTGGAAGGAAAATGAAGAAAAATGAGATTATTAGTAATTATTGACTTCTGCTGAGAACCAAGAAGCCATGCCTTATTTGGCATGGAGCACTGCCATTTGTTTCTGTTGATACAGGCAAATATTACTTTTCTTCCTTTTCTAGATCTTGAAAAAGAGGATCAAAAAAGCCCTCCTCATCAATAAATGGCTTAGAGGATGGTGCAGGCAGAAGAACTTTGGTTTTTTGATCATGGGGCAATTTACTCGGCTCCTGGCATAATGGCTGCAGATGGAGCTCAACTGTCTACAAGGGGTAAAAGGATCCTAGCCCAGGAGCTGGCAGGCCTCATTGAAAGATCTTTAAACTAGGTAAGAAGGGGGAAGGGGACAAAATGAGGACTGCTGAGGTTCAGGTAGTTCAAGGTTCAAAAGTGAACTTGATGGGTGACGAGGGTGGAGTTCGAAGGGATGGAGTGTGGCAGGGGAATGCTGCCTCCCTGAAGTGTCTATACACTAATGCGCGCAGTATGGGAAATAAACAGGAAGAGTTAGAGATCTGCGTGCGGTCACATGGCTATGATCTCATTGCGATCACAGAGACGTGGTGGGACAGCTCACATGACTGGAATGTTGTCATGGAGGGCTATGTGCTTTTTAGGAAAGATCGGCCGGCAAGGCGGGGTGGTGGAGTTGCTTTTTATGTAAGAGAGCAGCTTGAATGTATTGAACTCCACCTGGGGGAGAGTGGTGTAGCAGTGGAGAGCTTGTGGGTAAGAATCAAGGGGTGGGCTGGTATGGCTGACACCGTTGTGGGTGTGTGCTACAGGCCCCCTGATCAGGAGGAGGAGGTTGATGAGGCCTTCCACAAACAGTTGGAAGCAGCGTCACGATCCCAGGCGCTGGTGCTTATGGGGGACTTCAATCATCCAGATATTTGCTGGAAAAGCAATGTGGCCAGGCATGCGCGGTCCAGACGGTTCCTGCAATGTGTTGAAGACAACTTCCTGGTGCAGGTGGTTGAGGAATCAACGAGGAGAGGGGTACTGCTGGACCTTATTCTCACTAATAGAGAAGGGCTTGTCAGGGAAGTAAAGGTCGGGGGCAGCTTGGGTTGTAGTGACCACGAGATGGTGGAGTTCAAGATCCTGAGTGGAAGAAGTAAAGCAAAAAGTAGGATTGCTACCCTGGACTTTAGGAGAGCCAACTTCGATCTCTTTCGGGGCCTACTTGGAGCTGTCTCATGGGCTAGGGTGTTGGAAGGCAAGGGAGCCTGTGAGAGCTGGTCAGCATTTAAGCAGCTCTTCTTCCAAGCTCAGGATCGGTGCGTCCCTGTGAGGAAGAAATCGGGAAAGGGTGGCAGGAGACCTGTGTGGATGAGCAAGGAGCTCGTGCACAAACTCAAAGGAAAGAAGAAGGCCCATGAAATGTGGAAAAAGGGTCTGACTACTTGGGAAGAATACAGGAATGTTGTCAGGGTCTGCAGGGATGCGACAAGGAAGGCTAAAGACCGCCTGGAATTAAATCTGGCAAAGGGGATAAAGGATAATAAAAAAGGTTTTTTCAAGTACATTAACAGTAAAAGGAAGACTAGGGAGAATGTGGCTCCCCTGCTAAGTGACGGGGGTGTTCTGGTAACGGGGGATGCTGAGAAGGCGGAGATACTGAATGCCTTCTTTGCTTCTGTCTTCAGTGAAAAAGCTCCCCCTCGGGAATCTGAGACCCTGGAGATTAGTGAGAGGATCTGGGGAATGGAAGACCCCCCTTCTGTCAGGGAAGAGGTGGTCCGGGAGCGCCTAGGCAACATCAATGTTCAGAAATCCATGGGACCCGATGGGATTCATCCACGGGTGCTGAAGGAGCTGGCAGAGGTGATTGCTGAACCGCTTTCTGTCATCTTTGAGAAGTCTTGGAAGACGGGGAAGGTGCCTGGAAGATAGCCAACATCACCCCGGTCTTCAAAAAAGGCAAGAAGGAAGACCCAGGCAATTATAGGCCAGTCAGCCTCACCTCTGTCCCTGGAAAGGTGATGGAACAGCTTGTACTGGATGTCATCTCCAGACAACTGGAAGAAGAGGAGGTTATCAGGAGTAGTCAGCACGGGTTCACAAGGGGGAGGTCGTGCTTGACCAACCTGGTAGCCTTCTATGATGTTGTCTCTGGCTGGGTGGATAGGGGGAGAGCAGTGGATGTACTCTACCTTGATTTCAGCAAGGCATTTGATACTGTCCCCCACGACGTCCTTATAACAAAGCTGAGGAAGTGTGGGATAGATGAGTGGACAGTGAGGTGGGTTGAAAACTGGCTGACTGGCAGAGCACAGAGGGTCGTTGTTGGTGGTGCAGAGTCTGGTTGGAGACCTGTAACTAGCGGTGTTCCTCAGGGGTCTGTGCTGGGTCCGATCTTGTTCAACATCTTCATCAATGACCTTGATGAGGGGATAATGGCCACCCTCAGCAAGTTTGCTGATGATACGAAGTTGGGAGGATTGGCTGACACGCCTGAAGGCTGTGTTGCCATTCAGCAAGACCTGGATAGGCTGGAGAGCTGGGCAGAAAAAAACCGGATGAGGTTTAACAAAAGCAAGTGTAGAGTCTTGCATCTGGGGAGGAATAATTGCATGCACCAGTACAGGTTGGGGGATGATCTGCTGGAGGGGAGCTCTGCGGAAAGGGACCTGGGTGTCCTGGTGGACGACAGGTTGGTGATGAGCCAGCAGTGTGCCCCTGTGGCCAAAAAGTCCAATGGCTTACTGGGGTACATTAAAAAGAGCGTGGCCAGCAGGTCGAGGGAGGTGATCCTCCCCCTCTACTCTGCCCTGGTAAGGCCTCATCTGGAGTACTGCGTCCAGTTCTGGGCTCCCCAGTACAAAAAAGACAGGGATCTCTTGGAAAGAGTCCAGCGGAGGGCCACAAAGATGGTGAAGGGCCTGGAGCATCTCCCCTATGAGGAAAGGCTGAGTGAACTGGGTCTGTTCAGCCTTGAGAAAAGGAGACTGAGAGGGGACCTGATCCAGGTCTATAAATATCTAAGGTGTGGGGGGCAGAATGGCGAGGCCGGACTCTTTTCATTGATGAGTGGAGACAGGACAAGGGGAAACGGCTGGAAACTGCAGCATAGGAAGTTCCGCACAAACATGCGCAAGAACTTCTTTACAGTGAGGGTGACGGAGCACTGGAACAGGCTGCCCAGGGAGGTTGTGGAGTCTCCTTCTCTGGAGATGTTCAAGACCTGCCTGGATGCCTACCTGTGCGACCTGCTGTAGGGAACCTGCTTTGGCAGGGGGGTTGGACTCGATGATCTCTGGAGGTCCCTTCCAACCCCTACAATTCTGTGATTCTGTGATTCTGTGATTCTGTGATTATTTTTTACAGGTCTGGAGCATCAGTCAGCCCTGCAATTTATATGTTATACTTCCCTCAGGATTGTTCTAAAAAGACTATATCCAGCTTCTAAGTAGGCTAACATGTCAAAAGGGTAGATATTCACTTACACACAATTATTTTTTGGACTTTCCACGTGTGTATTCTGTTCTCAGTTCCTTCACTATTTTTAAAAATACATATATTCACTTACATATTTCAGGAAAATAAAGAGCAAATCCAACCACGTCAGCCCTAGAAATAAACTAAGATGGAATCAAGGATCGCTGTATCATAAAGGAAAGAAATCCTATAACTCAAAATTTTTATCACTAGTTTAATCAAAGAATGATGCTTAACTCTCAACCATTAGATATGTGTGATCATTCATTTCCAGTGCCTTTCAACACAATTGTCTCTTTTTTCTCATTATTATTTGGAGAAAGACTTGTGCTCAGATACTTGATGTTTCCAAAATAATGCCCTATTTATCCTTTTTACATAATGCTTGTGTTCCAAATCCAGCCAAGTTTCTGTACTCTCAGTCAATGCTAAAGCAGTCCATAGCATAAGTATACTGAACAAGTGAATATACACATGTGTATATTCTTTGTTTCCTCATTTTTTGAGTTTTCCTGGTTTTGCCCAATTGAAGTGCTCACATAAAAACAAAGAAACACTGAACCGTCTTTTCTATTATACTCTTTTAATACTAAATCATCCTGCTTCTCAAATGTGAATATCATTGAATATTTAGGTCCTGTCATAATATGTGTTCCTTGTCCTACATTCAGTCATACAATCATCAAAGTTGGAAAAGATCTCTTACATCATCTAGTCCAATCATCCAACTACTACCAGTGTCTTCCCACTTTACTATGTCCCTTAGTGTTATATCTAAATGTTTCCTGAACACCTCCAGAGACAGTGATTCAACCACTTCCCTGGGCAGCCCATTCCAGTGCCTGATCATTCTTTCAGAGACAATTTTTTTCCTAGTATCCAACCTGATCATCCTTGAGGTCAACTTGAGGACATTGTCTCCAGTTCTTTCATTAATCATGATGAGCTGAAAGTTTGCAATAGGTGTTTTTACCTCTCTGATTGTTTCCTCTTCTTTTCTTGTGGAAAATATTTCTTTTGAAACCACCAATAGTATATCTAAATTGGATTTGCAATTCCATCTCATTTACTTAATCTCTTTTTTACAGCCCAAGTCCATGCTTGCTGTTGTCAGTGCCATAGCTTGCCTAAATTTTTCAATCTCTTGTTCCCTGGAATGCACACACTGCTGAATTCCAGTATCTTTACCATCAATAGTAAAATAGTTTTTATTTCTAAGGAGAGAGTCCAGACTATGCCATCTCATTATCCTAGAGAATGCTACATACCGTGCTGCAGTTTGGTCTGTAGAGGTCCTCAATATTACTTTGTTTCTATTTGTTTGTTGTTGTTTTTGTTGTTTTAAGTGGCATGCTGTGTGAGGGATATTTTTTGCTGATATTGAATGCTGATATTTGGAGCTCATCCAAACCTAAAGATTCAAAGCTTCATACAGTTCCAAGTCAAACCTGCATATCATACTACTATTGGCTTTTTGCCTTACGTTTGACCAAATGGCAGACAAAATTCAATGATATCTTTTAAATATGATCCTAAGTATGTGTTTAAGTATTAGGCCAGGCAAATACCACATTATAAATTATGTGCTGGGCAGTTTGCAGAACTTTAATCCTTCAATCATCTTTTTCCACATAACTGAGCCAATCCAAACTTCAGACTGCATTCCTTTAGTATTTTTCTTTGATTTTCGTAGCACCATAACCCAATATTTTCAAATATTTTTTAACGCTTGTAGCCAGAAGCATAAGTTTAATCTATATACCATAAACAGGACCTAGTACTAACTGATCAATTATTACATATATATTAATATTTTCAAAATCACTTAGGTCTGGACTTGCAGATTTTACAATTCCAGTCAAGCTAGCCTGCACATCTACATAATTCTTTACAATTTTCTCCAAATCAGTGTTGGTTGTAAAACAGCATGTTGATTAACATCCTAAAGAGCTAACTCAAGTAATCTCCCGATCTGCTTTGTTGTAATGATTTTAACATAGTACAGACAAAATTAGGATTAATGGGAATATTTGGGAACTTTATATTTTTCTTCTCTTTCTTTTTCCTTTTCCTTTTCCTTTTCCTTTTCCTTTTCCTTTTCC
>NW_024962262.1:39107067-39152000 GCF_019238085.1 Lagopus leucura
CTTTTCCTTTTCCTTTTCCTTTTCCTTTTCCTTTTCCTTTTCCTTTTTTTCCTTTTCCCCTTTCCCTACTTCTCCCCCCTCTTCTCCCCTTCCCCTCCCTCCTCCCTTAGAAAAAAACAAAAAAAAAAAAAGCATTTTTGTAAGAGCTCTCATTATGCAAATAAGAATATTAAATATGGCAATACCTAGATTCTGTATAATCCTGCAGGAAACACTAGTTTCTCTACTTCTTCAATTCATTTTTCCCTCCCCACCCAGTGCAGGTTCAAAGTTACTTCAGATGTCACAAAGGCTTGTTTATTTTTTCAACTATGAAGCTCTATGTTTAAGCAGGAAGAAAACAGTGAATTAATGTTCCACATTTAAAAGGAAAACCTAGTTTTTCCCAATGTTACCTACCTGAATTCATATAAGATAAGAAAATAGTATGTCTGAATTTAGGAATATAACTCCAAATGCACGTATACAAGCAAATCAATTTCTAAGATTAGTGAATCATAGAATCACAGAATGGCCTGCATAGAAAAGGACTGCACTGATCAGCTAGTTTCAACCCCCCTGCTATGTGCAGGGTGAATATAAAGTTTTATTTAAAAATGAAAAATGAGTTTACTTTCAGCTATTCTATTTGATATTTATACTAAGAATGCATGGCCTGATTTTTTATATTGTTTGAACTATAGTGACATTTTTAATATACTGTGCATATTAGAAGAGGGTAAAATAAAAATGGGAAAATGTGAAGTTTCATTGACATATTTGTTGTATCAGTACTGTGGAAAAAAAGCCTTCTGAGTTTAAGAATGCAAATGTTAAAACAATAATGTGCATGCACTGACAAAATGATCTTAATAATGATTGATTCAGCTGTACATAGAATTTTAAATGATATTAAATCAAATAGGTAGGAAAAAAAACATAGAGATGGGAAAAAGTATTTAATTTCAATCCATAAAATGGTGTAGCTATGTTGCCAGCTGGCATATATCGATGGAAATACATATAGGTGTCTTCAAAATCAATGCCTCCTATTTATTTCCATGGAAATTACAACAGATACAAAGAGCACGATGACCCTATCTGATAGAGTAAATGCTTAGCTCCAAGCTAACAATGACACAACCTTTCGCTCATCACTCCTTTCCAGTGGGATGGGAGAGTGAATCATGTAGAACTTGAGTTGAGATAAAAAATATTTACCAAGACAGAAAAAGAAGAGAGAAATAACATTAATGGTGATAATTTTACACTTATATTGATAATTATCACCATTGTACATATGTACATATATATCAAGTGATACACAAGCAATTGCTCACCTGCAGTGGCAGTCTCCCCTGGCCAATTCCCCCAGGCAACTACCCTCAATTTTATAGTATCTGTTCTTGATGTCATACGGTGTGGAATATCCCTTTAGCCAGTTTAGGGCAGCTGTCCTTGTTCTGTTTCCTCCCAGATCCTTGTGCCCACCCCCAGCCCCTCTTGCTGGCAGGGGAGCATGAAACTGATATATCCTTGGCTCTGTACAGTGCTGCTCAGCAAGAATCATCAAATCATAAAATCACTGAGTTGGAAGGAACTTTTAAAGATCATCTAGTCCAACTCCCCTGGAATGAACAGGGACATCAACACGCTCAGAGCCCGGTCCTGGCTGACCTTGAATTACAAAATGGGGCTTCCACCACATCTCTGGGCAACTTGTTCCAGTGCCTCACCACTATTATTGCAAAAATTTCTTCCTTATGTCCAGTCTAAGTCTCCCCTCTTCTAGTCTGAGACTGTTTCCAATTGCCCTATTACTACAGAACTAATACACTGGTGTGTTATCAATGCTTTTTTCTCCTAAACCCAAAATATAGAATCATACCAGACACTGTGATGAAAATCAGCTCTGTCTCATCCAAACCAGTTGTCCACTGTCATGGTAACCACTGCTGAAACGCACCACCCATTACCTTGCTATGCTCACATCCACTCTTTGGTCTCCATAAACACTCAGCAAGCAACAATCAATGTCAGTAGGTGCAATTCTTTCCAAATGGAGAAATTTAGTTACACACCTTAGCTTCATATGCACTTCCATGTCAGATGCCATTATGTCAGATTGCCCCTCTGTTGCCAACAATTGCATGGCAACAAAATTTAATAGAATACTGGTGGGAAGTTTCAGTCTCTACTGCCACACCACCAACATCTACCTCTGACGTAATGGATCATCCTAATAAAATAGGAGATACTACTTTAGGAGTAGCCCTCATAATTTTTTCTTTATTGTACCAGAATTTCTCTAATTTACCAAAAGGAAATATACCATAGAGAGAGAAAGTAAATAATCTTTTGGAAATAATGTATATGTATCACTAACAGCAATTAAAGCCATTATATCTAAGGAGCAGCGTGTTGTACTTGCTACCGTCATTCAAGTGAGAGTCATTCAAGTGACTAACTAAAGTTTTGTTTGAGTAGAACAAGGACGACTAAATCCAAAAGCATTTGGATTTCATAACAAAATAGTGATGCCTTACTAAATCTTTCTTCTTCTACTACTTCTTTTATTTCTGCTTAGAATTATACTAGAATAGAATTCCCTTATCCATGTAATTGTTACAGACAGATTTTAATTACTATTAAGTAACCTGTAATATACTGTGTTTCACATGAGAATGAATGTAAGATATGGTAACTTTACCACAGAATGTGAAAGCTGCAGCAATTGTTAATTGTTCAATTATTTAGACAGCAGGGTGTGTGCAGTCATAATTCTGAGTCATGCATTCTCCATCCTAAATCAAACAACCCGAGATAAGCAACAGTGTTTCTTTGGGCAATGATAAGCATGTGTGTTGTATTTAGAACAGTGGAGTAATTTTCTAAAAAACCTTCCTACAGTGCTAGTGCTCAAGCCAGCAATCTTGTTTACTGCATTGTGAAGTTCACAATGCAGTAGCCCTCTTGTTGAAATAAGTAAATTCCTCAAGGAGAGAAATGATCTGATGTTACAGACAGCACCACAATGGTCATATATATTATGTAGAGGGAAGAGGAATGACATTCCCCTTTCTCCCTGTCCTCAAAAGAAGAATAAGAATACAAACTATGAGAAAATCTCCACATTGATGTGCTAGAATTTGTTTTTTAGGAGTAGGAAATAAGAATACAGGTTAGCCACCACATAAAATGTTTCTTGATACACTTTTTGGTTCACGTTTCATTCTATCTCAAATATTATTGACAAATATCCTGTGAAGAACTAATAAATTAATGTCTTGCTTTACTTATAGCTCTTCAACACAGTCTAGTTTATATGCAGCATTCTTGCAATTAATTCAATAGTTCATGATCTACTTTATATTATTGCATTGCATTCCAGTTATAGTTTTCACTGTTATAGCATCCTATGCACTGTGTACACTGATGTTCTGACATGCAAGCTGTACTTCATAAATCATGTGTAATCAGAACATTTTTATTGCTTCTTCCAAGGTCATAAATGAAATGAAAATATTAAGTAAGACTAATCCAGAAAACAATCCTTGGGTGATTTTCTCCAGCCTATTTGGTACCTATTATTATTTTTTCCCCATAGAATTTTTCTTAGATTCTTTTCTTCTTTTCACCTATCTCTATGATAGCATGAAAGTATATCCTTTGCAGAAGTACAGGAATAGTATTAATTTTGCCTAGCAACTGATTATCTGGGAAAAAAAAATATATATATATATATATATATATTTAATTGCCACATTCTATCCCAGAAAATTTTATCCTGTATTTACTTTGTGCTTATTTCTCCTTTTCATCCACACTGGCTCAGGTGTGCTCTTAAATTTTCTCCTGTGTGATACCAGGAAGAGGAACCCTTGGCCTCTGAATGGTATCTAAGATCCTGTTGGTCTGATTTCATGCATGATGGCACACTGCCTACTCACCTTTTTCCCCAACTCTTTCATTCAGTAGCTAAGCCCCTCAGCCAGAGCTGAGGTTGCCATTACTCCTAGGAGGCAGTTAGTTGGGCCTGGCAACCTTGGTTTGCTGTGTCCTCTTTCTAGAGGTCCATCTCCATCTTCACTCTGCATTTTTCCACCATCATTGCCAGACTTTTTTTGACTCAAAATGTCCCAGACTATCTTGGTCAGTGCCTGAAGGCCTCTTTGCAGCCCCTTCCCCACCAGCTGTAACAATAACTGCAATAACTGAATCAATCCCATTCACCATCCTTCTAAGAAATGTTGCTGCTGAACAAAAGGAATCCAGGGGGCTGCCAAAAGACATTCTCTAAATCTGGGACAGTTTTAGGCAGAAGCTTGTTTGTGAACAATAAATGTGGCATTAACTTCCAAGTCCAAAGGTGATTTATAGCAATTTTTTATGTATCTGAATTTTTTCAGAGAAAATGAACAAAAGTCTTCTTAACTTTGGTTACATTATCTTGCAGCATATTGAGGCTTCTCAGTCTCATGTCATTCAAAGGTTAAGGTTACACTTTTTTTTCACACAGAGGGTGGTGACACACTGAAACATGTTGTCTGAGGAGGTTGTGGATGCCTCATCCCTGGATGCATTCAAGGTCAGGCTGGATGTGACTCTGGGAAGCCTGGTCTGGTGGTTGGCAACCCTACAAATAGCATTGGAGTTGAAACTAGATGATCATTATGGTCCTTTTTAACCCAGACCGTTCTATGATTCTATGATTGTGTATTTCTCTTACAACTAAATTTTGATTACAGTAATCTGAACCATGGATTTACGTATTTATTAAATGATGAATCATTTGTTATCCTACATTTGCCATTTTACTGTACCGCTCTTCTATGTTAAAAAATAAAAAAAAAAATAAAAATCACAAGAGAAGGAACTTGAGAAACAATTAGTTATTTTTTCATTTCCAATTAACAGTAAATTAACATTCAAAAAGAAGAGCACTAAGGTTAATTTTGACATGGAAAAAATAATTGCAGACAGTGGAATCTGCACTAACTTTTGTATCACTCCAAAATTTTGAGCAGTACAGAATAATTCATTGAAATATCACACCAACTAGAAGACATAGCAGAAACCACTCATATAATGTGACAGTCTCTGAGTAGTCAAGAGCAGAAGAAAAATTCCTAAGAGTCACAAGTGCTTTTGTTTGTTGTCAGCTTCTCAGAAGAATTCTTTCAGGTTCTTATTTCAGGTAGTGTACAGAAACGTGTAGAATTCATTAAATTCTAATTAGAATGTAATAAAATTGTGAAAATAATATTATATCTGGAGTTCTTTCTTTTATTTACACAATCATTTTTAACTAAAATTCATGCAAAAATAAAAAATGGGCAATTAAAATAATGTATATGTAAAATAATGGTATACACAGATCTGCACATAAAAAAGTACTAATGTTAAGAGTAGGAGAAAAAAATATATGTGTGTATTAAAATATTCTCAAATTTTGAGCTAGTAATAGCTTTGTTTTTATTTTAATTCCAGCAGAGATCAGCATTACACATCTGCTCACTCACTCATTCTCCCCAGGTGAGATGGGGAAGAAAATTGGAAAAGTAAACTTGAAAGAACTCAAGGGTTGAGATAATTTACAAAGTAAATCAAAAGCCATGCATGCAGGCAAAGCAATACAAGGAATTTATCCCTTGTTTTCCCTTGGCAGGCAGATGTTCAACTATTTCCAGGAAAGTAATGCTCAACACATTTAAGAGTTTCTTAGGAAGACAAATGCCATCATACCACCACTTCAGTGTTTCTCCCTTTCCTCCATTTTTCCCCAGTTTTTTTCCAATAGTTTTACTGTTGATCATGATGTCATGTGGCACAGAATACTTCTTTAATCAGTTTGGGTTAACTGTTCTGCCTGTGTCCCCTCCCAGCTCATATTGACCTCCAGCCTCCTCACTGGCAGGGCAGCATGGAAAATAAAGAAGTCCTTGGTTCTGCTAAGCACTGCTCCATAACAACTAAACATTGGTCTGTTATCATCACTACTTTGATCAAAAAATCCAAAACACAGCTTCAAATAAGTCTCTACAAAAAAATTAGTTGTATCCCAATGAAAACCTTGACATTATGAATAGTCAAGAATGCTCCGCACCTTTTCGGCTTTTGCAGCCTCATGAATTTATATTCTTGTTGTTTCTTTATTTGTTTGTTTGTTTGTTGGTAAAACAGTGTTTGTGCCCAAAGAGTCTTTCATAGGCTCTGTGACCATATTTGTGCACAGGCTTGTGGAAATGCACAGAAAATATGGCCAAGTCCATCAAAGTTTTTCCCTTCAAATTTCAACACATTCCTAGAAGAAAACAGGCATGAATTCTGTAAGCCCTTGCAATTTTTTTTTTAAACATTATTTTAGATCTAAGAAGTTGTTAGAAGTGAAGATGGTAGCATCTTTGTTTCCTTGCTTAATAATAATAATAATAATAATAATAATAATAACAATGCAAAATGGAATAATAGTAGTAAAAATGATATTTCAGTGTCGGATAATCTTTATCATATTCCAGAACAGATGTGACTTCATTGATGAAGAGAACCACAAAAATCTAATAATTTTATGACCAAGCAATAAGGGCTAGGGATATATCACCAAACTGAATTAAGTTACTTTGTTTGAAGGATTAAACACAGATGGAACAGTTGACCCAAACTAATTTACCAGGTATTCCATGCCATATGACATTATAATCAGCAAAAAAAGCTGGGGAGAAAAGGGAGGAAAGGGGGTAACATCGACGTGAGGAAGTGATTACATCTGTCTTCTTAAGAAACTGTTAAAAATGGTGAGCCCTGCTTCCATCCACCATGTATTTTTACTACTGACATTTTCTTTTTGGACCTATGTCTCGTGAAACAGGAACAATTTGTAAAATGTGTGTGAGAGAGCCGCAGAACACCACTTTTATGAAGCACTGAGGTGCTGAGGGAAAAATATATGTGTAAACATGTCAAAAACTACCCAAATCCCAGAATAAGATACATAAATCACATTTCTTCAGTTAGTGTTTCTGGCATTGACTATGACTCATGTTTTGTTGATAGAATCGTTTATCCCAGTATGAACCTTTGTAAAACCACTTTGCTATGATTTTTACTTCAGCCCATAGCAATTTGTAATGAACGAATAATAACTGACCAATCATTTCTCTATGAATCAGTTAGACAAGATGTGAAATTCAGCATACAGTGCTATGCCATTGGACATAACGAATGACAGAATGTCAATTAATCTACCTTTTCTACAAGCAAATCACCCCCAATTTCAATAAATTAATAACTGAACATTAGTGGAATAATTTGAAACTTCTGGAATTATGTAAGTTATTTGCACTGAAATCAGGGATTTTAATGATTTCGTCATGTCAATGCATATAGACTACATGTAAATATGAGATGATTAAAAGAAACTACTAAATACAAAGAAGCAATTGGATATTGCAGTGCTAGACTGCAAACTACTTTTAGGCATAACAATCTGCCAAAAACCCTTGAAAGATTTAATTTTCTTTAGTTCTAGCATCAACATATGCAACTGATTTTTCAGTTGACAAATAGATATTTTTAATTCTCGAAGATTATATCCCTGTTTCATTAAGAATATATTTAGAACTGGAATAGTGAGTCACAGATCCTTAGTAAATAATTTTTTATATATGATAATATATATTTCATGGAATCATAGAACCATGGAATAGTTTGGGTTGGAAGGGACCCTTAAGATCATCTAGTTGCAACTCCCCTGCAACTCACTGCAAGAAAGATATTGAGGCCCTGGAACGTGTTCAAAGGAGGGCAACAAAGCTGGTGAGGGGTCTGGAACACAGGCCATATGAGGAGAGGCTGAAGGAGCTGGGAATGTTCAGCCTGGAGAAGAGGAGGCTCAGGGGAGACCTTATTGCTCTCTATAACTTCCTGAAGGGAGGTTGTAGTGAGCTGGGGGTCAGCCTCTTCTCTCGTGTCATTAGTGATAGGACCAGGGGGAATGGTTTCAAGCTACGGCAGGGGAGATTCAGGCTGGACATGAGGAAGTATTACTTTTCAGAAAGGGTGGTCAGGCACTGGAATGGACTGCCCAGGGAGGTGGTGGAATCACCGACCCTGGGGGGTGTTCAAGGAAAGACTGGATGTTGTGTTGAGGGACATGGTTTAGTAGGAGCTATTGGGAATAGGTGAACGGTTGGACTGGGTGATCTTTTAGGTGTTTTCCAACCTTAGTGATTCTATGATTCTATGATTCTATGATTCCCCTGCTATAGGCAGGGATACCTCCCTCTAGACCCAGTTGCTCAAAGCCCCATCCAGCCTGGCCTTGAATGCTTCCAATAACTTAAATAAGTATATGCCTTGCGAACAAAGTGTTTTAAAACAGGACTCAAACACAAAATTATTTTGAATTCTTCAGAAGCAGAGAACAATAAAAAAAAACCATAATTTTAGCCTTGAATTATGTCTGAAGGAAACAGTGAAGTATATAAATATTGAAAGATTGTCACAGTTTAGTTGGTGTTATCATGAATGATAGGGGCCTTTCTGGCCTCTTTTCCTCCCTCTCCCTCTTTTTGGGAAAAAGAAATGGAGACAACTCAATTGAGATAAGGAAACATAACTATTTTACTACCAGTGGTAAAAGAATGTAAGATAGTATGATATAAAAGACAGTATGGGTGATAAATCAAACAAATGGGAGGGAAAGGATTTCTGACCATGCTGCTAGCCATGCTTCCCAGAAATAGAAGAAAGTTCTATCGCATCAGAAATCATGTGGGCAATAATGGAGATTTCTGGGAATTTCAGTCTGCCACTTCTCAGTGTACCTTCCTCTTGGAGAGCCAGAACCCAATTGAGAATAGTCGAGACTGCCTGGAGCTAGGACCCAGGAAGTGCAGCTCCCCGGCACTGTGCTTTAGAACTAACAGCTGGCTGCATGATGTCTTGATATAGAATACCAATAAAACAGGGACAAACATGAAATGAGTAAAATGTTTCATTTAAAGAACCAAAAAGCATTTGAAAAGACAAGGAAAAAAATAGCGTGAATGCTGAGAAAAAAAAGTTCAGGCTCTATATTATTGCATTTCCTGTTAATATTGATTATACTTTCAACTTTTCAAGGGTGAAAAATAGTGCAACTGCAATACTAGTATATTACATTCCTTTCATATCATGCAATAAACTGTTCATCTCCAGAATAATTGCATAAGTGAATAAACAGATATGGAGTAGAAATAGTAGTAGAGAGAATAAACAGTAGAAAACAGAAGTGTTTTTATCAGGAAAAAAGCTTGGGAAGATCTGATTTTAAGGTAACTTTCATTTTGCCCCAAAATACACATTTGCAAATAAAGTTTTTCAAATTTTGCAACAATTATTGATTTTCACTATAACGAAATTGCAAGAACCAAAGATGCATTTGAGAAGGTACAATATGAGTAGCTACTTCATAGTTTAGGGAGAGTGCTGATTTCTTCTTTGTGTAAAGTTTTAGTAGGTGTGAAAACATCTCCGAAAGAAAAAAAATGGCTTTCTGAAACTAAGACAGAAAATGGCTTTTCATCTGTAGGTTATAGATGAACTGAACTCTTTCATTTTCCCCAAGAAATCTAATGACTAGTCATTGCTCATCTTTGATATGATATTAGTTAAATTTTAGTTCTAAGAGGAACTGAGGGCCTGATATGTTGGCCTGACCCCACCTGGAAGGAAGTGTGCTGCCTCCCCAGGGTATGGGTCAGGGATATCTCTAGAAAGCTTCCTGGGTTTATTCACCCATCTGACTACTATCCCTTATTGGTATTTTAGGTCAGCAGTGATGATGCTACTGAGAGAAGCCTGAGGGCTATCAAAAATGACTTCAAGGGACTGGGGAGCGTACTTGATGGAGCAGGTGTGCAGATGGTTTTCTCTTCTATCCCTTCAGAGGTGGGGAAGGACACTGAGAGGATCAAAAAAACCCTCCTCATCAATAAATGGCTTAGAGGCTGGTGCAGGCACAATAACTTTATTTTTTTTTTACAATGGGGCAATTTACTCTGCTCCTGGCATGACGGCTGCAGATGGAACTCACCTGTCTGCAAGGGGTCAAAAGATCCTAGCCCAGGAATTGGCAGGACTCATTGAAAAGTCTTTAAACTAGGTAAGGGGAAGGGGACAAAATGTGGGCCACTGTTGTCATGGAGGGCTATGTGCTTTTTGGGAAAGATCGGCTGGCGAGACGGGGTGATGGAGTTGCTCTTTATGTGAGAGAGCAGCTAGAATGTATTGAAATCCAATTGGGTGAGACTGGTGTAGCAGTGGAGAACTTGTGGGTGAGAATCAAGGGGCGGGCTGGTATGGCTTGACACTTGTTGGGTATTCCTCCACTTGTGGTGAAGGAACTGATGAGGCGAGGGACGTTGCTGGACTTTATTCTCACTAATAGAGAAGGGCTTGTCAAGGAAGTAAAGGCTGGGGGCAGCTTGGATTGTAGCGACCACGAGATGGTGAAGTTCAAGATCCTGAGTGGAAGAAGCAAAGCAAAAAGTAGGATTGCTACCCTGGACTTTAGGAGAGCCACCTTTGGTCTCTTCTGGGACCTGCTTGGAGCTATCCCATGGCCTAGGTGTTAGAAGGCAAGGGAGCCTGTGAGAGCTGGTCAGTATTTAAACAGCTCTTCTTCCAAGCTCAGGATCAGTGCATCCCTGTGAGCAACAAATCAGGAAAGGGTGGCAAGTGACCTGTGTGGATGAGTAAAGAGCTCATGCACAAACTCAAAGGGAAGAAGGACCATGAAATGTGGAAGAAGGGTCTCACCATTTGGGAAGAATATAGAAATGTTGTCAGGGTCTGCAGGGATGCAACGAGGAAGGGGTAAAGCCCGCCTGGAATTGAATCTGGCAAAGGTGATAAAGGTTAATTATGTTAACTGTAAAAGGAAGACTAGAGAGAACATGGCTACCCTACTAAGTGAGGGGGGTGTTCTGGTAATGGGGGATGCTGAGAGGCGGAGATACTGAATGCCTTCTTTGCTTCTGTCTTCAGTGAAAAAGCTCCCCCTCAGGAATCCTGGACTCTGGAGGTTAGTGAGAGGGTCTGGGGAATGGAAGACTTCCTTTTAGTCAGGGAAGAGGTGGTCTGAGAGCGCCTAGGCAACACCAATGTTCATAAATCCATGGGACCCGACGGGATGCATCCATGGGTGCTGAGAGAGCTGGTGGAGGTGATTGCTGAACCACTCTCTGTCATCTTTGAGAGGTCTTGGAGAATGGGGGAAGGTGCCTGAAATCTGGAGGATAGCCAATGTCACTCGGGTCTTCAAAAAGGGCAAGAAGGAAGATCCAGATAATTACAGACCAGTCAGCCTCACCTCTGTCCATGGAAAGGTGATGGAACAGCTTGTGCTGGATGCCATCTCCAGACAACTGGAAGAGGAGGAGGTTATCAGGAGTAGTCAGCACGGGTTCACCAGGGGGAGGTCATGCTTGACCAACCTGGTAGCCTTCTACGATGTTGTCTCTGGCTGGGTGGATAGGGGGAGAGCAGTGGATGTAGTTTACCTTGGTTTCAGCAAGGCGTTTGATACTGTCTCCCACAACATCCTTATAACAAAGCTGAGGAAGTGTGGGATAGATGAGTGGACAGTGAGGTGGGTTGAAAACTGGCTGACTGGCAGAGCACAGAGGGTCGTCGTTGGAGGTGCAGAGTCCAGTTGGAGACCTGTAACTAGCGGTGTTCCTTAGGGGTTGGTGTTAGGTCCGGTCTTGTTCAACATCTTCATCAATGACCTTGATGAGGGGATAGTGACCACCCTCAGCAAGTTTGCTGATGATACGAAGTTGGGAGGATTGGCTGACATGCCTGAAGGCTGTGCTGTGTTTCAGCGAGACCTGGACAGGCTGGAGAGCTGGGCAGAAAAAAACTGGATGAGGTTTAACAAAAGCAAGTGTAGAGTCTTGCATCTGGGGAAGAATAATTGCATGCACCAGTACAGGTTGGGGGATGACCTGCTGGAGAGGAGCTCTGTGGAGAGGGACCTGGGTGTCCTGGTGGACGACAGGTTGGTGATGAGCCAGCAGTGTGCCCTTGTGGCCAAAAAGACCAATGGCATTCTGGGTGCATTAAAAAGAGCGTGGCAAGCACGTCGAGGGAGGTGATCCACCTCCTCTACTCTGCCCTGGTAAGGCCTCATCTGGAGTACTGCGTCCAGTTCTGGGCTCCCCAGTACAAAAAAGACAGGGATCTCTTGGAAAGAGTCCAGCGGAGGGCCACGAAGATGGTGAAGGACCTGGAGCATCTCCCCTATGAAGAAAGGCTGAGTGAACTGGGTCTGTTCAGCCTTGAGAAAAGAAGACTGAGAGGGGACCTGATCCAGGTCTATAAATACCTAAGGTGTGGGGGGCAGAGTTGCAAGGCCAGACTCTTTTCAGCAGTGTGTAGAGACAGGACAAGAGGGAAAAGGTCGGAAACTGCAGCATAGGAAGTTCTGCACAACTGTATGCAAGAACTTTATGGTGAGGGTGACGGAGCACTGGAACAGGCTGCCCAGGGGGGTTGTGGAGTCTCCTTTTCTGGAGATATTCAAGACCCGCCTGGACACCTACTTGTGTGACCTGGTGTAGGGAACCTGCTTTGGCAGGGGGGTTGGACTTGATGATCTCTGGAGGTCCCTTCCAACCCCCACAATTCTATGATTCTTGATTCTGTGATTCATTGATTCCATTTTCATTTGTATAGTAGCATGATGGGTAAAAAATAGCATTTTCATCTGAATAATGTATGCAAATCTTTATTTTTCTGATCTGTTTCATAAAATGTACCTCACAGTGTTTTGTCATGCCTGTGTGTTCAGTAGTCAGCTTCAGTAGTCAGAATGATTAACATATATATTCTTAATAACGTGTGTGTGTGTATGTGTGTATGCACACGTCTATATTTTGTTTTAGTATCAGTAGCACTGTACTGATAAGGACAGTATATTGCTTTTTTCTCCTTACTTCTGTAGTCTGTCATTACACTTTCACCTGTTTTTCTGCCTTGAGCAATTATTTACCATAAAGTCACTTTATACTACTTGTTATGAATAGTTTTTCTGTTAATAAATGCGTGCTTTCACTGTGGTGTTCAATTACTCATATACACAGACAAAAAATCTGTGTATATAGTCCCCAGCCATGAGTATTATCCTTTAATTAAAACCAACAACATCCAAATATATTAGCTGGCATTTACCGTAGATTTCACAAAAATAATTTTCTTTGAAATTTAAGTTTTCAGTGCCATCTAGAAGCATATTTATGTCATTGAAATTCTCTGTTGGTATTTTATGTTTTTGAGGAAAATTTCCATTTGATGTTCCTAATCATGGAATCGTTCCTTACGTCCAGTGTGATTATTATAGCTCAGTCCTTCTGTGAGGGAAGTATCATTCTGTCTTTTCTTTAAAAGTGACTATGGAGTGTGTGGTGGAATGGGAAGCTAGTCACAATTATCTTTTTAAAAGGATTTGCCATTTCATCTTGAAGTTATAAATCACAGAATTACCCCACTCTGTTCTCTTCTGAAACACCAATGACCCTGCTCCTGAAATATTAGCTGATGATTTCAGGCTTTATAGTTTAGAAAAGCCCATATAGAAAACTGAACTGAATAATCATTTGAACAACTAAACAGATGTATTACAGTTTAAGGGAGAGTAGAGAGAAACAACTGTTAAAAGGGAACACTTCTTCCACACAAGCTGAATAGTGTTTCTACCTAGGAAAATTAATCTATATCTTTATTTTACAGTAGCTGATATTATCATCTACTTAGTGAATATTACATATATAAATAAATATATACATATATATAAAATAGCATCATGTTTTTTCCTTCTCAAAGTCCCACTGAAATATCTGTCCTCACTACAGTTAATAGTCAGCAAGACTACAACAGTGTTGAGAATTATGTCACAGTTGATTTCCTACAAGTTCTAGGTGCAGTCAACTATGAATTCAATACTTAGAGATAATGTGGACTTGCTTTCTGAAAAAAACTGGGTAATCATAACATAGTGATTGACTATTCAGATTATTTAAGGATTACGTTTTTTTTCCCACTATTGTTATCTTTTATTTTTAGTTACAAACCAAATATTTATGTTTATCAATTTCCTGGTCCAGTGTGGAGCAAATTGTGTCATGGAGAATGATGCACTTCAAAAAAGAGGAGGAACTCTTCCATCTGTATTCTGCCAAGAGAACTCAGGACTTCAGATATTATCCAGTGAGTTACTGGGTGAGTCCCAGGCAGAGGGGTGTCCTCTGGGAATGCCAAAGCACACAAGAAAATCTCAAATTTGTAACAAGTATTCATCTACCTTGGGCCATTTCTTTACTGCTGAGTACTGTCTGCTGTCTAACATGGAACTAAACATGAGCAGAACAGTATTCAGGTTGTAATGGTACTCTACTGTTAAGCTTTTAATCTGAATACTGAGAGTAGGGTAACAAGTGGGTAAGTGTTGTAGGTTAAAACTACATATCAAAGAAGATATTCAGTGATGCTCATTCATTTAAATCCTCTTCTTCAGACCTAACTTCAGGTTTGAAGATTTCCTTAGGCCTCAGAACAGCAGTGTCCAGAATTTCTCCCTCATTCAGTCACAGTAACAGTTTGCCTCCAATAGAGTATTCTCAGTTTAAAATGTGAGGTTTGAATTGATCCAGTTGCTGCAAACAGCATGACCTGCAGCTAGGAAGTTTTGGAATTAAAACTCTAGTGCTGATCTTCAGTCTGCTGATTTTCAAGTGCAGGTAGAGTACTCATCTGAGACTGAAACTAGACACATTCAAAGCTTAGGAATAGAAGTCATAACTTCAAAAAATTCACAAAAACAGTAGACATCATGCATTTTTCCATTATTCTGTATAGTACTACAGTATTTATATCAGTTCATTATATAGGTTGTACCAAATATTTTTCAGAACTAAACAAGAGATGGCAAAATGCCTCTTTATTTTTTCTACTGATAAGCTCTGAATATCGCTTTACACAGCCGTGTGCCTAGGGATACAATTGAAGCCTTTCTATTTACTGTGTAATAAGTATAAAATGAATTAGTACACAATTTAATTATATTAAAATCTTTATGTTATGCAAGATCCCACAATGTACTTAATTTTGTACCCTCACAGCAAATTTTAATTTCATAATAAATTTAAAATTTGCTGGATTCTACTCAGATTCAAACATGCTTTTTAATTTTGATTGTATATCTAAATTAGATGGGATCTTCTGTCTTAATATTCTTAGTATTTATGCTAAAGTTAGAGATTTAAACTGCAATGTAATTTTAAACCTTAATTATTAATTTCAATTAATATTTTCATAATAAAAAGAGTATGAAGTAATAAGAAGGTAACAGGAAAAAAAACAAACATGCAAAGAGTGGTTTTACCCAAACACATAATAATTTAACCACTATTTTATTGATTCATCATGGAGTGTTAAAAAGCATTGGTCTTGAAATAAAGAGAACAGGCAATTTTTCCAGCACCTTCAAGGAATGTCGTTTTCCATTTTTAAAAAGTAACTATTCACTTAAAGTGCTATAAATTTTTGTCTGGAAATCATTGTTGAGTTTATTTCTATCTTTTGAATAAAGCATAAATGAATGGTACTACTAAACCTTAGTCTGTGTAATAGATTAGTCAGCTTTACTTGTTTTGCATCCTTTTAATTTACTAAGAAGTTTCACAAGTATCTATCATAATACAAACTTAATGTCACTCAAGACTACAGAATAATCTGAAATTTAAGAATACCTGACTAATCTTCACAATTATGCCATTATGGTTCATATTTTCTTTAATTAGTCAAGAAATGTTAATAGATGACATCATGCCTGAGAAAATGTCACAGTAGGCAGGAAGTATTCTTTGTTCAGTCAAATTCACTGAGGTGAAACCACTATTTCTGGAATCAACAACAGAAAATTTAATTGTCTAAAATTATACTAAGAACATTTATTTTCCTTTGAAGTATATATATATACATCTGCATATTATATGTATGTATATACATATGTATGTATATTTATTTAAAAAAAAAAAAAAAAAAAAAAAAGTTTATTTAACAGAATAGCGTAGGATTCTGTGATATGAAAGCTTACCTGTTCCAAAGGGCACATAGTATGTAGTAGCAGATTAAAAAGATCAGCTTTTTTTTTCTGATAAACTCCCTGTGGTGTGACTGGTAGAAAAAGACTTGTGAAAAGCTAGTAGAGTATTACCAGCATCTATCATAGTGAGAATAAAATGTAACAAAAGCTTGCAAAAGCTGTCAGAAAGAACAAACTATTCTTGATCCATAGTAGTTAAAAGAGGTCTGTAAACAAAGCAGGTTTTATTTTCATTTCAAACAGTCCTGTGATCAGAGTGAAGTGAGATAGCAGCTGCTTCAGTAGAGTTAACAAGCCAGATACTTCAAACTCAGCAAAATGCTACTGTACAGTATGTTGTGGCAGTCTGTTTTTAATGGAAGTCAGCTTTCTTGTGACAAACAATTTATGACATCAGAAGTTCCATAACAACACTTGAAATTCTACAAAGAAACAGTGTTAACACTGATGGTGTTGAAACAACAGATTTTAGTTTATAACTAAGGTGTTCTACAAATTTACTTTGCTTGGTGATTTTTCTGTTACCAGAATTTTTAGATAAGATTACTCATTTTTATTTGGAAGTTCCTAAATATGGATGCCTAATCACTGAATTTTCGTGACAAAATACATGACAATTGTTATAAATTACAATAGTTTTCAGTTTATCTTAACTGTTAAGGTTTCCCATCTGTTACTGCTACACAGGAAAAATAAACATCTTCTGTTTTTCCTCTGGCCATGATGTTCCATTTGCCCAAGTCATACTGAGCAGTATATAATGAGAGGCTAAAGTCTGAACCTAATAAATATGAAAAATTTCACTTTTATTGATCTCCATTTTTAATGATTCAATTAGATTTATCACTATAGGAAATTCCATTTCCAAACTCACTGCTTAACCCAATCTGGAAAGAATAATATCATTTTGGAGAAATACACAAACTCTGAAGAGATGTTCCAGCTTTCACCAGAACTCTACCTTTAGGTCCACCCCACTGTGGTATATCGAAAAGCTGTATTTAAGGAAGAAATATCTAGCATTTTTCTAACAACAAAGCACATTGTCATAGAAATGTTTCCTACTTCTTCATGTGAAACATTTCCTTTCCTCTTCTATTTCTCACAGACATTTCAAAGACTTCCCCCAAAAGGCAATACTAAGGCCTTGGACCACTGAGATACTGACAGTTCATTATTCAACAATCATTTTCTCCACTGTGTAAACTATTCAAAGCTCCTCTTCATTTAAGTTACTATTTCTGATACAAGCCTGTGTGCCAGGTGGCCAAGAAGGCCAATGGCATCCTGACTTTTATCAGTAAACAGCAGGAGCACTACAGCAGTACATGAGGTTCATATTTGTGTATTCAGCACTGATGACTCTATGATTCTAAGTTTTAATTCATTAAAGTAGGTTTCAGCTGCAATATAATTCATTTTTCTTCATAGTGGATGGTATGGTATTGTGTTTTGTATTTAAGATGAGAATAATATTATTAACATATTATTAACAAACTGATGTTTTAGCTGTTACTGAGTGTCTGTGCTAATAAAGGGCTTTTCAAATTCTTACACAGTCCTACCAGTGAAGAAGCTGGGGGGTGCACAAAAATGCTGGGAGAAGACAGAACCAGGAGAGCTGACCCAAACTGGCCAAAGAGATATTCCATAACAAGATGATGAGGGTCAACAAGGCCAAGTGCCGGGTTCTGCACTTTGGGCACAACAACCCCATGCAGCGTTATAGGCTTGGGGATGAGTGGCTGGATGAGTGTGAAGAAGAGAAGGACCTGGGGGTGTTGGTTGATGCTCGGCTGAACATGAGCTGACAGTGTGCTCAGGTGGCCAAGAGGGCCAACGGCATCCTGGCCTGCATTAGAAATAGTGTTGCCAGCAGGAGCAGGGTAGTGATCATCCCCCTCTACTCAGCACTGGTGAGGCCGCATCCCGAGTACTGTGTTCAGTTTTGGGCCCCTCACTACAGGAAATATGTTGAGGTCCTGGAGCGTGTCCAGAAAAGGGCAACGAAACTGGAGGGGTCTGGAGCACAAGTCTTATGAGGAGCAGCTGAGGGAGCTGGGATTGTTCTGTCTGGAGAAGAGAAGGCTCAGGGGAGACCTCATTGTGCTCTACAACTTCCTGGGACTTGATGGGTATTTACAAGCAGGTGGTGAGAGATTGCATTGTGTATCACTTGTTCTGCATTTTTTTTCTTTCTTTTTTTTTTTTTTTTTTTACACTTTTACTATTGTTTTCCCTTTCATTTTCTGTCTTAAATTGTCTTTACCTCAGCCAGTTTTAGTTCCAGTTCTTTTCCCCGTGAGTGAACAGCTGTATGATGTTTAGCTACCTGCTGGAGTACAAAATAACAATTACCCTCGTGGGCGTTCTTTGTGGCATTCTTCCTTTATGTTACATCAATCTATTTATAAGTCTGTCTCCATCATGATCATTTGCAGACTACTGTAAAATAGTCAGATGCTGTAGCTACAGGTACCATGGAGGAACTGTGAGAAAAAATTTCAGTAGCGTGCAACAGATGCCACGTAGGTGAACAACTAAACTAAAAATGTGGAGCAAACTATCAGAGAATACTCATAAAAGTGAGAGAGAATCCTGTTCCAGGCACGGTGCAAAAATTCTTTTAAGTAAGGTAACTTTACTCTAGCATTCTTTAATTTTTGGTAGCTTAACTTCAAAACCCTCATGATGTGCTTCAATACTGTATTATAAGTTGTGCATATAAAGTCTTTTGACATTTATAAACATCCTTATAATTAGAAGGCACAAAGTTTATTTATTGTTATGATTTAAGTCCCTCCCACTTTGGTTTCATATTGTCCTATTCCCAAGTATTTTCACTGTAAAGGGAATCTTGGAAATCTGTGAATGTTAGGGACTCAGCAGAAATAGCCTTCCTTGGCAAACTCACTGAAAATCACTGTCAAGCACAGTAAAAGCCTAGTAAAATGCTCCTCTGCTGTAGGTCATAGAATGAAGCTATAATAAACTCTGATCTATAAAAAGTCATGTAAACATCATAACCTGTTTTCACTAGCCTTTAATGTGATCTTGCACAGATTGAGTCTTTTCAGCTCCCAAGTCTCCATGAGCATCTAGGATCCTACTTGGGTGTTCAAGTGCCTCTGGCCTTGGAAGCCTGAAATAGGAACAGATATAATGCTATCAGCTATTTAATTATTTTCCCCAGGCAAATGTTTTATATTTCCAACTGCATACATCTAAAAATAAAATACATATGGAAATCAGGTGAATATTTCTTTATAGTTAATCAAAATAAAAGTCTATGCAGTCTTCTGCTGTTCCCTTAAACAGCTACATTTTTCATATCAAAAAATAAAGGAAAAGCAAAAACAACATACAGAAAATAAGCAAACAAACAGAGCCACCCCAACAACAAAAGGCTGAAATTTAGATTAACAGTGTCCTTGTCTCAAGACTCTATAGGCATGATATAGTCATGACACCTTCCCTTAGGTTCAATGCTCCTAATTTTTAAGGAAAATACTGTAAAAATTTGTCCCCAGGGTAAACTGAAATTCACTTCAATGCACTTCAGTGGGAGTTTAGCTCACTGTTAACTTAATAAACAACAAAAATTTTACAGCTTTTGATTTCTGCTGAATACTTAATAAATTGGTGAGGGAAGTCAGCCATGCAATTAAAAGATATTTTATGTCTTCAATAACCTTAATGAATCAACTATGGCTTTCAGAAGCTTATATATGTGCTTGTATATACATATTCCTTCTTTGCCATCACTGCGGCAATTGCTGCTGGACTCAAAAAACATCTCTCAAATACACAGACTTTGTCATGGAGGAGTACGTGACTCTGATGCTCATTAAACCTCATTAAAAAAGAGCTAAAAATCTCTCCTTTGTGTGTCTAGTATAAAATATGCACATTTTTTTTAATCCGTTAACACGTGAATTCTTCTCCTTCCATTCTGATTTAAAAAAAAAAATGACTTGGCATTACTAAGGAAGTAGCGTGCAGAATTTGAAAAATTATTACAGCTAGCTTATCTATTCAAGAAAAGTTATGATGCCATATCTGACTGCAATTGAATGTTTACATGCCAGTTTCTTGACCAGGATATGAATGTGAAAGCTTGGATCTATTGTTTAAGTGCATAGAAGTCTTTGTTTTTGAAGTCTTATACCAGAAAGCCATTTGGAAGATAAATACTTCTCCATCAGAAGGAATTCTTATACAGACAAAAAAATATTTAGAAAAGGAAATAAATTCTTATGCATTGCTGCTAAAATATGTGATGTCAGGGAAAGGTGTTCAAAATTCTGCTTTTGATTTTTGACAGGACACAGGCAAGATTTGATCAAAGATTTCGAGAAGCAGCTAAAGCAGACAAAAATTTTGAATTCTGTTCTAGGATTTCTGTCTCTTTGCCCTGGAGATCTAACTTCAGAAAGAATGAACAGACTTTCAAAAGTGCTGAATATGCTTCTCTACTCAGAGCCAGAGTTTCAGCGACAACCTTGTGTCACAGACCAAAATTTTGGAGCATGTACATCTTCAGTGTTCAACCGTTTAAAAGAACTCACAATCCTGAGTTGAGGCAAGGGCACGTGAAGAAAAGTGCAAAGACATCTGGACACCTGAGGTGAGAATCTGCAGAACATTTCTTTCTGAACAGAGAATTTCACAGAGTGAAAGAAAAATCTTGACTACAAGTATCTCAGATCATATAAACAGGTAAATTAAGTACAAACTAGCTCTAATTCTGTTCATTTTTGTAGGAGTTAAACTTTCAAAACCACTGGTATTTCAGTTACTAGATTCATGACCTCTGGTAACTTAAACCATCAAAATTAATCACTGGAAATTTTGGAATGAGGGGGACTATTTTAGAAATATAAAAATATTGGAAGAAAAAAACTAATTCATGCAAATCTGTCTCTCATGAATATAAACCCCAGTTAAAAAAAAAAATTCATTTTGCATTTATGAGCACTGAACTCCATATTTCTATAATGTAAATGCTGTGGCGTTCTCATTGCCTTTTAACAAAAGTTCAGTTCTTTAATACTCCTTACATTTGGGAACTATCAACACTGCAAAATAAATTATTGTTCATCTTTTTTTCCATCATTTTAGCAGCTCATGCCATATGTGCAAAGTCAGACTGAGCAACTTTCTTCTCACAGTAGCGAGTTTCTAAGTAGTTGCTGTTTTCAGTAGGAAGAATATACAAGTGCTCTTGGGCTCCTTTCCATTTTTAGCTGAGCCTGAAAAAAAAAGCATTGACATTTAAATCCAAACAGTATGCTGGCAACTTGGGCTGGCTAGTGTGAAATTTAATTTGTGCTGTTAAGCCTCAAGAGTGTAGGGAAAATGAGATGAACAATAGCCATTAAACTCCAGCTCTACAAGATCCTTCTGAAATGAAATAAAAAGCTAGAACACATGGACAAAACTAAGTAACTATATGCCCTATGTGCCCTTTCAAGACTACATATCTGTGCAATAGGTTTAAAAACTAGGTTTGACCTTTGGATTTTTGCTGCTGTCCCTTCGAAGTATTATTCTTTAGTCATAATGGTTAGAAAAATAATAGAGCAGGAATAGAACTCTCTGCTGGCCTCTACATTTCTACTTTGAGACTAACTTTTTTTCTCATCAACATCTCTTTTGCAACAACAAACAATCAAACAAAGAAATAAAAATAAGGTTAACTTTTTTATGCTTTAAACTTTTTCAAAAAAATATGTCCTGAATTTATATTCATAAAGTTGTCATAATTGTCATAAATGTCATAAAAGCAGGTATCTTGCTCACAACAAACATTTGCAAAATGAAATATCCCATACTTTCAAGCAAGTACCTATCGAGAGACATTAATAGCATCAAGTAACGATTTGAACGATTTAAAACTTAACTTCTAAACAGAAACCTGGCCAACTACCCTTGTGGAAATTAACAGCAGAGAGAAGAATGTCATTCCATTATTTTTTGCCAACAAATCTCACTTTCAAACAGATCAGTTGTTTGTTCCTTTGTGTTAGCTTAATGAAAATCGTCTACATGCCCTCAGTTCCATAACATAAGAGAAATTGTAGAGCCAAAATTTTTGCTGTCAACACACTGCACATTTCCCAGACAGTAGCATTACAGTAACTTTCTACTTATGAGATTCTGAATTCCTGTGCCAGTGAGCTGAAAAGTAAGTTCATCATATAAAGAAATAAACTTATTTTGGATATTGTTGTTAGGATTTTTTTTTATCTGCCTTCATATTCAGTTAACATTAATCACCCCCAGCTGTTTAATTTGAGCCAAGATTCCATAGTTTGAAAAAAAAAAAAAAAAAGTCACTCCCTATCTGCATTAACTGCATTTTATTCTTAAATTTGAATATGGGGATTTACCTTAAAAGCCTTGAATTTTTTTTAAAAAAGCAATGCAATGACTGAACAATGATTTCTATTACAAAATCATTTCAGCTGCCAAAAAGAAGGTTGGAAGAATGATTGAGACAGAACAACAAGGTTATTGACAGTGTGATCAAAAAGAATTGCCAAGAGGTCAAACAGTATCAGGCTTTTCCAGCTAATGGGAATTTGTTAATGTGATGTAGCAATATAGATCTTTGTTTCTTAACCACTCTGAAGCACAGCACCTTATCTCATTTCAAAAAGACTGTTATCTTGATAACTAATCAGTGTGTTCAAAATTATGTTTAGTCATTTTAGAAATATCACACTGTTTCAGGCTTCATTTCACAAATTAAACTAGTCAGATTTACAGATCACAGAATCACAGAATCTTTAAGGTTGGAAAAGACCTCTAGGATCATCTAGTCCAATCGTCCACCTATCACTAATATTATCCAATAATCATGCTTCTTAGCACTACACCTACCCTTTTCTTAAACAACTCCAGGGTTGGTGATTCCACCACTTTCCTGGGCAGCCTGTTCCAAAGCCTAGCCAATCTTTCCGAGGATAAATTCTTCTTAATATCCAACCTGAAATATTATTGTTTACATTTTTCTCTCTGTGTACTCTTCATCAAACTTCCCCTTGCAAAACAGCAGATAACTTTATCCTTCTCCTTTAAACCCCTGTATAAAATTTAACTTACTGGATTTATCTTCTGCAAAATTTTCCAAACTCCTTGAAAATTGAGATGCCTTAGGAAGAAACACTGTATTCACATGTTTCACATGTTTATACCCTTCACCACATTTTCCATATTTTCTGGTAAACCAAGTAAGAAACATTTTTCAAGAGCTCAGAATCTTAGTCGAGATTTCCACTGTAATCATCCCGCCTGTGACTCTGCTTGCTTCTGCAGCATAAATACGGTATAAGATTTTGTTTACATAAAATACTTCCGTACAAATGCATACTGCAATATGTCTGTAGGACTTTCAGACTCAGATTTTAATTATATTAGCATCTGTAATACCAATGTTTGATTATTATCAGAATCATTAAGAGATTTCAGTTATCACATTTAATTTCTGCTTTTTATCCTGATAGGATGCCATTAGTCATCTTTAGAAAGCTACTGCTAGTGACTTTGTATAAGAAGTAAACATTTTTTTTTAAATGTCAAGAAATAATCAGAGATTTCAGAACAGGATAAAATTCAGTCTAGGAAGATTAATAAAACTTTCCTTGTAAGACTATGGAGATAAGTCAGCAGAAATAATATTTTATCTCTGGGAACATTCCCAGCATTTAATAACTCCTCAAAGACATGTTAGTCAGTGGTTAACTGTGGAAAGCTCGTTGCTGGCAACATGTACACGGAGAAAGTATTTTTGCCTCTGACTACAGCTATACTACTTTCCGATACACTCCTAAGTAATAAAAGCCCTCAGGCAAGTCACTTGATTTGTGTTCCTGCTAATTTTCACCCAACCCCCAGAAACATGAAAAATCTACATTACTTTTAATTTGGAGTTACACTTTTCCAGGTAGAGAAGAATAGTTACCCCTAGGGCATGTGTATGATTACTATATATGGTAGCTATCAGTGGAGTAATAGAGGCATTGTATGCAATAAACTTCTCTAAGTGTAAAACTGATACCTGATGATCTTGTCAGATATCACACTCTACCCTCTGATTTTAACATCTCCTTATATCTATGATTGCTTACCAGAGATACCCTCAATAATTCTCCACTAAAGAGATGCTCTGCTCTGTAGTGTCTCTTCTTGACGCTATCTTCATATTGTTAAATTCTGCTATTTCCTTTTAGTTTATTAAAAACAACAACAACAACAACAAAACACACAAAAATATTAAACCGACATCTTCTGGCAGAGGTATTTTGAGTTAACTGCAATAGATTTATATGGCAACCAAGACATAATATTGTCCTTGTCAGACAGTTTAAACATACACCACATTTAAAAAAAATAACAGAGTACAGTTAGAAGTTGACCACTTAAAAAAATAATAATAATAATGAAAATGCTTCTTTGTATGTCTCCATTTCCATCTCATCTCATGGAATAACACAATGTAATTGTGTTACATTATCAAGAACTGTTATTGTGTGCATCTTGAATATGTGTTTATAATTGTTTTTTGTTTGTTTTTTTGCCAATTATTTTACCTTAATGCAAGCAAATCCTGCTTAAAAAAGCAGATACAAAATATATTGTATTAATATTCAGTGTACTGCATTGTCAAACTAAATCTTTACCTGAGGATGGAATTTATTTCTGTTTGTACATATATGCCTACATCTTCACCTTTTTATATTTATGTCTATACACCTGTCAATTCAGTTTATGTGCCTATGTATATAGATAGATATATATACACATTCATAGAATATTTGGAAAAAAACTTCCTAATGCTGTGTAGGACAATAATATACTGAGTCCTTTCAATAAGTTCTGTAATACAACACAGCACTTGTGTATCTCACGTAAATTTTAAAATAATTTAAATTACATTTCTTTTTGCATATGCTTTCACTTGAAGATAGTTGTAGCATACAGCCAGGCCATTTGAACTATTCTGGGTCATTTGTGCAATAAACAGAGCATAGAAATTCAGAGCCATTATTTATATCTAAAATACAATTGCTTCTCATGCAGATCACACTAAATAAATGTAAATAAATTAAATTTCTAACATCATTTTAAATTTGTTTTTCAACTAATTTGCCTTGCAATGCTTTTACCAAAATTGTATAGCTTCCTTAGGAAAAAGCCTTTTACAATTTGGCATAGACAATTACTTATTTTAGCAAGATTATTAGCCTCAAGCAGGCTAAAAATATGAAGAATATTTAATTTCTGATTAATCTGTGTTGTTTTCTTTTTGGCAACTAATTCAACATTGTATCATTGCTGAATCTACTACAATGCAAAAACATAGAACTTAGACCTCAGATTCTTGAATACCTTTTACCTTGTGAAGCACAAGGAGCTGAGAACATGTAACTCATGGCAGAATTTTTCAGATGAAGTGAATGTGTAATGATAAACCTAAACATATGTCCAGGTGGACACACAAGTGGTGTATCTCAGTCCATGTTGGGACTGGCACTCTTTAACATCATTATTAATGACCTAGGAAGTGAGATCAAATGCAGCAAATTTACTGATGACACTAAGCTGTGTTGTGTAGCTAAAACAAGAGAAGGAAAAGCCACCATCCAGAGAGATCTGGATAGGCTTGAATAGTGGGCCTAAGTGAGCCTAACGTGGTTCAATAAGACCAAGTGCAAGGTCAGCTTTTCAGGGTTTTTTTGGTCTCAGGAACTCTCTCTCCTATTTTGTTTGATTTGTTACTCTCATTTTCAATTAGATTGTATTATATTATGTTATCTTGCATTCCAATATCATAGTTAGTATAATAAGTCTTCCTCCATAGATCACTGCCATTGTTTGTTTTTTTTTCCGTCCCTGAGCCCAGCTCCCAGCTCCCTTCCCTTTTCCCTTTTCCTTCCCATTTTGTGGGGCTGAGGGGGCCCAGCGGCCTACTGCGCCCCTGTCTTGGGCACAGATTGATCTAGCTAACTCCATGACAGACTTATCTGTATATAGACTTTTACCATGATATTGATTCTCTCTGATGTTATCAAAGTCATAAGAATCTCTTTTACCTCCTAATCATATCACTGCAGGTATTTGTATCTAAGGCCCAACTACAGGCTGATTAAATAAGTTAAAAATAGTTATGACATGCTGCAACATTATTCCAACTTGCAGAACTGAGTTAAAAAACTTAATTCAGAGTTGGCTTCAAAACTGTAGCCAGTATTTCTGGAGAACTGCTCAGAAGCATGGGGTCCCTATTTCTGGAATGCAAGCTGTAGTCTTCCCAATTACTTTTTTTTTTTTCTTCTTTTTTCCCTCATTCTCTTTTCCTCTCATCTCTATTCCTCTACCTCTATCTTCTTCTTGCCTTAATATAGCAGTGCAACTGATGCACTCTAAGGAGACAGTGGCTCAGAATTCATTGTTAGTATGTACTGTCTTCTTAATATTTTATCTGCTTTAGGCTTTTATTTTCATTTGTCTACTTTCATTCACAGCCTGCTGACAAATATTTGTGTTTGACAGAGAACTACAATCACTTCTTGGAATATTTCTAATTTGAGATTGTAATTGCTATCATAAACTAATTTAACAACTGATTAGCAGTCTAGATTTTCAACACTTAAAGACTTATGCCTAGCTTCTTCATTTCTCATGTCTGATGCTACTTTCCTGTACACATTATTACTGAATACTTCTAGTTTTGAACAGTGACTTAACTGGGAATCATCAGCTCAGTAATCATCACTCATACAAGTGAAATAAGTATATCTATTGAAAAGTGGTGAATTAATTTGCAAGGATGGAGAATCTATAATTAAAAGATTTTTATTTAATCTGCTTTGAGTTAAAACCTGGAAAGCATGAAATGTAAAGTGATTAGAGGCATATTGCTCTTGTTCACTTAAGAATGCAAAGGACATTTAGCTCGTGTGTGGGCAACAGGCCCTCCTTCTTCCATTTAATTCAGTCCAGAGAGCTTCATAAGGATCCTTTCTATCTCAGATGAGATCTCTCATCTCGTGGCAGTAGTCAGGAAATCTCCCAATTCTTTGTGGCATAACTATTTCACCAGAACATGCCTGTCTGATGATCAGACAGAGTGTTCATTTTTGAAGTTGCTATAATAATTAAACCATGATTTGAATTAGCCACCAAAGCTGTGAAGAACTATCTATGATTCTTCAGGCAAGCACCCTCCATGATGCTTCATACTATAGCGTATTGCTGTTTATTTCACACCAAGAGATCTATTGTCAGAACTGGGAGCTTCATATGAAAATGCTCTTATCAATTCGTTTTGGATTCTGTCTCTTTTCTTGTGTTTTATATATGTTTTAATAACCAAAGCCAAAAAATTGCATACTTAGCCATGAAGTGTGCAATTGGTTGTAACAATAGATGTTAATCTTATCTATGCATGTTGTTAGGGAAATATAAACACAAGTACCAGAGTTTCACTTTTACAACTCATCATACATGTGGCACCAGAAAGGTTAGTCTCAAGAGTCTAGTATATAGACACTCAGGTACTGAATACTATTTTGTAATTAAAGAAAACACACAAATGTAGAGTCAACTCTGTCATTGAGTGTTTAAGTCTATGTGTTCCTTTCACTCCAGTAGCAAAAGCTGCAATTTTGCTACAACTGATCTCTGCTTGATGACCCTTTGAGACAGGTGTAAATAGCCATGATATGTTACAGTTAGCCTCTGACTTAAGGTGAAACTTTTGGAATGTCTAAAGAAAATCCCTTAAGCCATATTTTAACTACATTCATATGAAGTTGGAAAAAGTATACATATTAAAATTAAATATATATATATATATATCTCTGTGATGTCTTTAACTAGTGTTTTGAAAACACATTTTGAATATTACACTGGTCTCAGATGAATATCAGTTTATAACTTTTATGACAGAAGAAAACTGAAAATGCAAGTGTGAAAGTACTTAAAAAAGCATATGTGTTAATTGTATATTCCTAACATCTTATTCTTTAGTAACAAAAATTTTTAGGCCCGATTAGCCAGAGTCAAAAAAATAACTTTCTACAGAAGCTCCAGCACCAGCTGATATAGAGCAACACATTATTCTAAAAATATTTTATTCCTTCTATTTGATAACAATAAAAATGAAGATCTTCATGTTTTCTCACTTAAAAAACAATAGTACAGAATTTCTAAGAATACTTCAATGATAAGACCCCTAGCTCAACCCTGAAGAGTTGAGATGAGATCCTTTATGTTTTACAAACACTTAGCGAATATGAAAAAAAATCATAAAAGAATCAAGTGAATTATATTAATTTGGATATCCTGCTTTCTTAGTTGCCCCTCTCTGGACACATTCCAGCATCTCAATGTCTTTATTGTAGTGAAGTGCCCAAAACTGAACGCAGTACTCGAGGTGTGGCCTCACCACTGCTGAGTACAGGGGAATGACTGCCTCCTTGCTCTTGCTGGCAGCCCTATTTCTGCATATTAAATATGCAAGTGAAGTACCTTATGAGAACACTCTCATTAGATTTTTGTTTACACATCTGCATTTAGCACCCTATACCTGGGAGAAATTTTCCTGGTTCTTGTCGTTTCCTACTGATCATATTACTGCAACATGAAATCTTGGGAAAATAGACAGCTCACTAACTGAAAGTATCACTGTGTATGGCATGCCAAGGCACCTAATCCAATTCCAGAGGGAATCTTTGTATTTCCTTTCAGGTTTTTGTTTTGTTTTGTTTTGTTTTGTTTTGTTTGTTTGTTTGTGTATTTTTTGTTCTTTCATTTTTTTTCCTTACAAAATTTCCAGACATCTTATGTACTTGTATCTTAGTAAACTGAGAATTCAGCTTTGAAGAAATGGAAAGAATTTGAGAGCTAATTCTTCTGAATAGATGGTACCCTTAAATTTTCATCAAGGGCTTCATTGGCACAAGATCCTTGTGGAGGTTAAATACATGTATGTTTTCCTAGGGACATTGTAAATGCTCATGTAAGAAATATCAGTGAAAAGTTAGTAACCTCTCTGACTTGAGGAATCACTGTGCAGAAAAGTTTTGGAAGCTAGGCACTATTACAAATCACTGAGTGCTTAGTTTGTTCTGTTACTCACCAGTAACAGAACCAGTACTATGGTCCTTCTAATTCTCTACGTTAATTTGCACTTTTTTGTAGTATAGTTTCCCTGAACACCAAATTTCCATGTTTTACTAGTGTTGCTTTTGCAAAGACAATAATAACCATAACTTCTGTACTGTTCTGGTTGGAAACACAGTAGTCCTTAGGCCTCTCTAGACCTATCTTTTATGTTTTTCTGTAGTTTGGCAGCATAGTGCTATTTTATTCCTACTGTTAAAGAATTTTGATCTGCACTCTTATTTCTGAGAGGCTGCTTCTCAAAAAAAGCTATAAATCCCATTCATGGGTACACAGATATTCTGCTTGTATGTTCTACTCATGGAAAAGCAGGAAATATTGTTTCTGAAAGGCAGAATAAAAACTGAAAGTAAAAAGACATCTAAACAGAAAATTCTAAATCTATGTATGAAGTATTTACCCCTTCCTTTTCCTGCAGCATCTCTGGCTTTCCTAAAGTTTAATGAAGACTTTTAGCTAAAAATGAGATTTCTATTTACAGGACTACCTAAGACAATTTAAATAAGTGATACTTAAAATAAATATGTGAAATTTCACATATCTCACTGCAACATATGTTAAGATACATCCTTTAAATGGTGAGAAATTGAATAAATTTAAAATTAATCCTAAATGAAAGAATTCCTTCATTTAACAGGTGTGGATTTTACAGGTTGAAGGTCTCAGCCAGCACCACTTGCATGTTTAAAGCTCTTCATGACCTCTAAGTATGCCACAACAATGATACAGTCAATTTTTCTTGGTTTCCTCAGGTTACTGAAGGATTTTCTAAATGTTGCCCTGAATTCTGGTAGGAAAATTGAGGCATGAGTGAGTTTGGCATGACTTAGGTTTCTCTATACAATCCTAACTCCTTTTCAGTAGGAAACCTCTACATAACTGAAGCACTAGATCTTTTGGAAGACATTTCACTTTATATAATCTGTTAACACAATTAACATACTTGATATTTTCTAAATATATTATAAGTAATTTCTGAACTATATGTCCTTTTTGACTTGATAGAGACTTGCCTGTCTTCAGCTTAACAAAATCCCCACTATACATGCGCATTCTTTGGTATTAACTGCAGTTATTTGTTACTTTACTGTAACTAACGAGCAAACATTTAATGTTGTCTTTCTAAAAATGCCTAGTTATTAATCCTAGCAATGCCTTTATTTATACTCCCATACTCTACACATGAGTGACTAACTGATTCAAATGAAGCAGAATTTCAAATTCATTTGATGTTAGCATGGTGTTTTATAGGTAAGTCTCTATTATAAAATTACATGTGCTCAGTTTTGAGAAACACTGCAAAAATATTTGTGATTCCCCAAGTACAACTACAAGGAATGTGTAGGAGTGCTAATTGCATGACATGAAGGGAAAAATTACATACATTTGTTCAGTGTTCTGTTTTACCCAATACTCACTTTGAAGTCAGTCCAGATACACAAACAAGTCCAAGTCCAGCACTTGCTGGCAAAGTGCCAGCAGCCTGGTTCTCATGTAAGGAACAGTTCATGTCTCAGAAGTGGCTGAAGCCATCTAAGGAAAGATTACTCTTACAACTTCATCTGACTGTGAAGGGTATTTTCACTGCAAAAGTAATACATTTACATTCACCTTGTACTTCACTGCGATGCCTAAAACTGAACAATGTTTAACTTGGAAGGAGAAAAAGAGAGACCTATGAAGACCTGTTTAGGGTTCAAGAAATTCTTCCATTTGTTCTGTCTTCAGATTGAAAGTGTTTTCCCAAGACCAAGGCTGAAGATGAAGGTAGTTTTCTAAAGTCCAAATTACTATTTACTAAAATAAGAGGCAAGAACAGAATCACAGAATCACAGAATCATAGGGGTTGGAAGGGACCTCCAGAGATCATCAAGTCCAACCCCCCTGCCAAAGCAGGTTCCTTACACCAGGTTGCACAAGTAGGTGTCCAGGCAGGTCTTGAACATCTCCAGAGAAGGAGACTCCACAACCCCCCTGGGCAGCCTGTTCCAGTGCTCCGTCACCCTCACTGTAAAGAAGTTCTTGCGCACATTTGTGCAGAACTTCCTATGCTCCAGTTTCTGGCTGTTTCCCATGGTCCTGTCTCCACACACTGCTGAAAAGTCTGGCCTTGCCACTCTGCCCCCCACACCTTAGGTATTTATAGACCTGGATCAGGTCCCCTCTCAGCCTTCTTTTGTCAAGGCTGAACAGACCCAGTTCACTCAGCCTTTCCTCACAGGGGAGATGCTCCAGGCCCTTCACCATCTTTGTGGCCCTCCGCTGGACTCTTTCCAAGAGATCCCTGTCTTTTTGTACTGGGGAGCCCAGAACTGGACGCAGTACTCCAGATGAGGCCTTACCAGGGGCAAAGTAGAGGAGGTGGATCACCTCCCTCAACGTGCTGACCACGCTCCTTTTAATGCAGCCAGAATGCCATTGGTCTTTTTAGCCGCAAGGGCACACCACTGGCTCATCACCAACCTGTTGTCCAAAATAACAGAAATAAACTATAAAAAAAAAAAAAAAAATCTGATGTCTGGAAGAAGAGCATCAGAAGCATGATTTCAAACAATGCATACATTATATGTTATATAACAGATCCAATAAACACCCTGCATAGATATGATATAGTCTAGGATAAGGCAAGCCAAGAGATCATAGTACAGGAGGAACACACTGAATGTTCTTACTTTGGGGAGAAATTTTCTGAAATTATAGGACAAGTTTATCTCATTTAAATCATATTTCAAGCAGTTTGCTCATGGTCTACTACTGTTAAGGATATAATGTACTTATTCACATGGGCTTGTTTTAAAGTCCTGTAGTCTTTCAAACTTATAGACACAGCTTTAGTGTTTTGCTGTACTGCTTTCAGTGCCTGTATTTGATCAAGAAATTCTGTGATATTCATAGCATTAAAAAAGCCCTCACACTAAATACCCTTCTGTCTTGCCCATTCTCTTTCTTATCAGTGGGAACTCAACCTGTGTGCCCCTGCTAAATATTAACACAGCAATGTTAGACGAAGTCATGGTAGTGTAGCCATATGATTCCTTTTATCAAGGTGATATGACACAGCAAGTATTCACACTACTTATAACCTAAGTGCTGTGAAAGCTCTAAGTTTGGATATTCTTGTACAGGTAATATTTGTATCTGCATCTGGTTTCCCTTTTATTTTTACTGTAGTAATAAGCCCTCTAGTTAAGGAAAATAACTTTAGATTTGATGCAGGTGGAGTTAGGTGACCTAGTCATCCTTTTGAGTCAAAACAACACAAAGACAGGAAAAGGTTCTGCTAATGAAAACATTATCTATAGCTAAGGGTTATTTTAGCTGAGGTGGTTAATATCCTGAATTGTTTGTACAATGCTATTATTTCCTTTGTAGTATAGACTAGTATGTCTTCTGATTAACTGATATAGTTACAATAAAAATGAATGGCATTTCAATCCTGTGTTTTAAAGTCTGTAGTTGCTTGGACTTCTGAGTGTGGCTTTATATCTTTTACAAAAATAAATAAATAAATAAATAAATAAATAAATAAATAAATAAAAGGTATGTAAGTTACATGCAGGGTCTGGTACTCTGGTACTCTGAGAATATTAAACTGCTTCAACTAAATCTGCTAACTTTCTTCATGTTGTTTTTTTTAACGATATTTTCTTTTTCATTTTCTTTATGATATTTTGATCCTGAACATCAATACTATTACATACCTCATTATGACAGTTTTAAATCTTTCTTTACAACAGGCATTCATAGAGACATCAAGAGCCTTACTGTGGTGAGATGTCTAAAACCTTGAGCAGTAACAGGAGACTTTGGAAAGGCTTTCAAAGATTTAAGAAGAGAATTTATTCCTACTGATAATAAACTACTTAATTATCAAGCTTATATTATCACAACAGTTGCTAACACTAATTTATTTCAAAACCCTAAGAATAAGTAGAATATTCACATGGATCAATAAATATCAAATGCATATGTACAAGAACTACTTTTAAATTATTAAGAAAACAATTCTTACATCCCAAACATATCACAAAATATGTTTGCTCCTCTGTTTCAGGAGAGAAAAATAAAATTAAAAAAAAAAAAGAGAGAGAGAGAGATTTCACCTTTTCTGGCAAAAGATTTGTTAGTGGCTTGTGGGCAGTGATAACTTACTGTCTGTACCCTAGAGCCTCTAGCCTATCTGTAGTCAAAGACCCCATTTCAGCCCAGCCTGGGGCTTTTGTCCCATCTCTTGGGGCTTTTGTGTCCACATTCCTGATGGGGCACAGAAGACAGGTTTCAGTCCTGGTTTCCCACTCACCAAATATATGAATGTTCTGCCTACTGTGCTCAAGTCCTACAGAATTACAACTGTTAAGAAGGGTCTGGTGGGCCTTGCCTATTCCAGTCCCTGTCTCCCCAGCCAAAGGGAACAGCTGGCTCATATTGCTGCTTGATGAGATATGATTATGATTATTATATTTAATCCATTCCAAGTTTCTCATGCAGTTTGTGTAATATTGGGAATCTTTCAGTGAGAATTTTAGACAGAGAGAATAAAGAATTAATGTATTTTTATGGGAACTACACATTCTTTTCATCAAACAATTATAGTTACTAAACTATTCACTGGGTAAAAAAAACAGGCTGAATAGTTGGGCCTAAAGAGTGGTGGTGAATAGAGATAAATCCAACTGGTGGCTACTGGTCACTGTGTTTCAAAGAGGTCAGTACTGGGGCCTGTCCTATTTAATATTGTTACTGATCTGAACAAGGGAATTGAGTATATCTCAATAAGTTTGCAGAAGACACCAAATTGAGAGGAAGTATTGATCTGCCTGAGAGTAGAAAATCCTGCACAGGGATCTGGACAGACTGGATACGGCCTCAAGTTGTGCCAGGATAAGTTTAGTTTGGATATAAGGAAAATCTTCTTTACAGAAAGGGTTGTTAAGGACTGGAATAGGGTCTCCAAGGAGGTGGCTGAGTCACCATCCCTGGATGTGTTTAAAAACCGTTTGGATGTGGTGCTCAGGGGCGTGATTTAGTGAAGCATTGTTAGTTAGGGTAGTATGGTTAGGACATGGTTGGACTCGATGATCTTTAAGATCTTTTCCAACCTGAGTGATTCTATGATTCTGTGATTCTATGATAGCTGGGCTGAGGCCAATTGCATGAGCTTCAATAAGACCAAGTGCCATGTTCTGTAAATTGCTCACAATAACCCCATGCAATGCTACAAGCTTGGGACAGAGTGACAGGAAAATGCCTTGGAGGAAAAGTATCTGAGGATATAAGTCCACAGGCAGCTGGATATGAGCCAGTGACCACATGGCCAATGACATCCTGGCTTGCATCAGAAATAGTTTAACCAGCAGGACCAATAAGATGCTCATCCCAATGTATTCAGCACTGGTAAGGCTGCATCTCAAGTACTGTACACAGTTCTGGGCCACTGACTACAAGACAGACACTGAGGCACTGCAGGAAGTTCAAAGACAGGCAACAAAGCGGGTGAAGGATCTGGAGCACAAGGCTTATAGGGAGGGCTGAGGATGTTGGGGCTGTTTAGTATGGAGAAGAGGAAGCTAAGGAGAGACATTATCACTCTTTACAAACTACCTGAAAGGAGATTGTGGTCATGTGGGGATCAACTTCTCTCAGGTAACAGCGATAGAATGAGAAGAAATGACCTTAAGTTGCTCCAGGGGAGGTTCAGGTTGGATGTTTGGAAGACTTCCTTCTCATAAGGAGTGGTAATGAACTGGAAGAGGCTCCCCAAGGAAGGAGCAGAGCCACCATCCCTTCGTGTTTTCAAGGAAAGCATAGATGTGTCATTTGGAGACATGGTTTATTGAGTGGTGATGGGCTGACAGTTGAATTAGATGGTCCTAGAGGTCTCTTCCCTGGTAATTCTATGATTCTACAATGAACCAGTGCAACAAAGTGAAATGCAAGATAAACATACAAGTTCAACAAACCAAAGAATTGCTTAATTACTCTTTGTCTAAAAATGGGTTGCTAGCTTCTGCCACACAGCTGAGCTATTGCATAGTAAATATAAGAATACCAAATATATAGCTGTCCATATAGCTCAAAAGAAAGTAGGATATTACTTCATTTGCAAGAAAGGGTGTTGAAAGCACTGAAGCACCACAAAACAATTCAACAAAAACCTGATTCTATCACTGAAATATAGCATGATCTTTTGCCAAACAGAGCAGGTATGCCTAGCTATGACTGATTTTCACAACAGTTTATCAAATTTTTATAAAAATGATGAGAGGAGGCAAGACAAGGTGAGGCAAGGTGAGAACAGCTTTATTGGTTGGTATACAAATGCTGCCAGACTGAAACAGACCCTGCACATAACTTCTTATGTCTAGAGTTTTCTACAAAACTCTAAGGGGTGTAGGTCCTATAGATTTTACCGAAGAGTTCATTTTACCCAAAGTAGTTTCTCATAAATAATAGTACGTTATTCTCCACATTAGGAAACCAAAATTTCTTTTTTCTCTTAAAACAAGAAAAAGTCTCTCACTCTCTTAAAGTGCCTAAAGCTTAGGTGTGCATAGCTTACTAAACACTGTAATATTCAGAAATTGGAGTTCAACAAACAATAGCTGCTTCAGAAATTTCTGTCTTCCTCAAATTTCTCTGAATTTTTCCCTCTTCTGTCTTTCCTATGATTAAAAAAAATGAGACTTCAACAAGCCCTGCTAGTGGAGGATGTAGGATTAGACTTACTGTTTTCCTCATGACTGATGGAATGATATTTTGCAAAAACTGTAACCAACACCAGAGCAAGGAGAGAAAGAACTCCAATGCATGTGTTTCTGAATTTTTAGAATGATGTTCTGCAAGATTTTGTGAAATTGTGGAATTTGCAGATGATACATAACATACTTATGATGAGTTTATGTAAATCTATAATGGTATGCAAGGAAATTGAAGAGATGGATATCATCCAGAGGGATCTGGGTGTGCTCACATAGTAGATTCACAATAATCTAATGAGATTTAACAAGGACAAATGCAAGGTGTTGCAAATGGTTGAAGCAATCCCAGATACGAGTACAGATTGAGAGAAGAATTCACTGATAGCAGCCCTGCAGAGAAGGACCTTGGCATATTCATGAATGGAAAGGAAAACATGAGCTACCAGTGTGCTCTTGCAGCCTAAAAGACCAACAGTATCCTGGACTTCATCAAAAAAGTGGTGGCCAGCAGGGAGAGGGAGGTGATTATCCTCCTCTACTCTGCCCTTCTGAGGCCCCCTTTGGAGTACTGCATCCAGGCCTGGGGACCCCAGTACAGGAAAGATGTGCAGCTGTTGGAGTGGGTCCAAAGAGAGCCACAAAGATGACCAAAGGACTAGAGCACCTCTTCTATGAACAAAGGTTGAGGAAGTTGGGCTTGGAGAAGGAAAGACTCGGGAGAGACCTGATTGTGGCCTTCCAGTACTTGAAGGGAGCTTACAAGCAGGAAGAAGATTAACTTTTTACATGGTCTGATAGTGCTAAGATGAGAGGGAATGTCTGTAAACTAAAAGAGGGGATATTTAAGTTACATGTTAAAAAACACAAATTTTTTACTCAGAGGGTTGTGAGATTCTGGGACAAGTTGTCCAGTGAGGTTGTGTATGCCTCATCACTGGATGCATTCAAGGCTGAGTTGGATGGGATCCTGGGGAGCCTGATTTAGTGGCTGTCAACCCTGTCCATGGCAAGGGATCTTAAGCCATTCTATGATTCTATCATAAAATTTTCCAGTATAGTCAAATTTTACATTCTTTGATTTTTCCTAGTTTTACAGATTTCAGTAACAACTCTTGCCCTGATGTCAGGAAGAGAAGATTTAGCAATTGAAAGAACTTTGAGGAGGTAAAGCAGTGCACTCAGCACTGCTGCTTTCAAATTACTGCTATCATATTCTGTTTTCAATGACTTAAAAATACTAATAATAATACTAATAATAATTAAAATTATAAAATAATAATAATAACAATAGTAAATTAAAAATTAATTCACTTTGCAATCTTGGAACTCCTGGAACAAAAAAAAAGGGTAAGAGTAAGTGTCAAGCTGCCAAAAAATCAAAAATTAGCTGTGCTGAATTCTGAAGTAGATTAGATATGCTGTTTTTCATTGACAGTGGCCAACTCTCCCTATTTTCCATCAACTTTGTTAGCCTTCTGTGGTTTACAACATAAATATGAAAATTGGAAGAACAATTTTAGTCTCTCTTTTGCATTTTCTGCGATGTATTCACATTTCTTTATATTTGGAACACTGTTGTGTGCATGCAGAGTATGTAGTTTGCTAGTCAGATCAAAGGTAGGTAAGGAATTATAGAATCATAAGAATATAGAATAGCTGGGGATGGAAGGAACCTCAAAGATCACCTAGTTCCAATCCCCTAGATGTGGGCAGGGTTGCCACCCCTAGAACAGACTGCCCAAGGCCTCGTCCAACAAGGCCTTGAATTTCCATGTTTGGGGCATCTCTACCATGTTCAGAGATCTGGAAATCCTGTTGTCAATCTATTGACATTTGTAAGCCCTTAAATATATATATTTATATATATATATATGCACACCAGAATTTCCAAACAACATTCACAAGTTAGTCATTTTAAACAACCATTTGTTTATATACATATGTTTATAACATAAACTATCCATAATGTTTAGGATTTCTTTGTTCTAGGAATACCAAAGCCCACCAACAACACAGTCCAGTATTTGTTTTGGCAACTTGTAATAAAACATTAACATAACCAGCTTTTGGCTGGCAATCAGAATGTCATTATGTCAGTGTCTTTTGATGCTCTAACCATCTTCACACATTCATGTAGACCATTAAAGTAGAATTAATACACTTTCCTTTGTACATTACATTGCTACTTCCTCCACTGTATATTTATCCTGGCTCCTCCAATCAATAATATAAAAACAATGCAAAGTTATGGGTTTCTTAATTTGAGAGCCATTGAGCTTTGTTTTAAAGAGAAAAGACATAAGAAAAAGTATCTCTTTGTCCCAGTTTTATTTTTACATAATAATAGGAAAGGAAGTTAGCCAATTGCACTTGTGGAAAGTTTGGTTCTAACAGTGCTGTTAGGAGATATAAATAAGCAATGTGACTGTACAAAAATGTCTGCCTTACAATAATTAAAATGAAAACTAGCAAAAAAAGTGCAATCCAGAAAAGTTCAGTGGAATGCTGGAAATTTGAGATAAAATGAGAAATATAGAAATTTATTTGAGGTACTAAAAGAGTGAGCATCAAATTAAGAGCTGTTCTTCCATCATATTTTTAATTCAATGAGCTTTTGTTAGGAAACAGTTAAACCTGAAATCATTAATTACTGTGTATATTGGATATTTATAATCTTCACTCTTCTACAGTATAATTCAACTGAATAACACGCTTTGAGCTAAACATGTATATTCTTTTCAACTCCAAGTTATTGCATATGTATAGTTAATATGAGTATTTGTTCCATAGTCTGCTGCAAATAAAGGACAAAAAAAATCTTTGTTTAAAGTTAGAGCAAATTTTAACATTGGAAGAACATCTATACAAGGAAAATCACTTTTTGAGTAGACGAAATCACAGATAAAGGTCAAAAAAGGCTGTGGAATTTTTTGCTTTAGTGTGAGCTGATGTAAACACAGACTAAAACATAAACACTACTGAAAAATGGAAAATGTTTTAGACTGTGTATTTAATGGTTCATAGAATCAAACACATCTGAATAAACAACATGTGCAACATTACCTGAAACCTTAAATGTTTCTAAGGTATTTAACCAAATGATTTTTTTTTTAATTTTAATGAATAATTAGTATAGCTTACACTTTCTTATTTTATTGTAAAGATAAACTGGAAAAAAATTCCAAAAAATTTGGAAATCTAGCTGCTGAACTGAATTTGATACCTGGGTCCCTGATTACCAGTGTGAGGTCTTGATTAAGCAGGCAAAAAAATGTTCATAATACTTTAAAGAGTCATCCAGAGTTTATTTAAACCCTAGTTTTCACCTGTTCTCTAAACAATATTAACTCACGCCAAACTGTACTAAAAAAAAAATAACAGTTAAAAGCAAAACTTTTAACTGAAACTAATTATTTAGAATTCCTGATTTTCAAAAATGAAAATATTTCATGGAAAGATAATTGGGTTTTAATTAGTAAATTTACATTTTAAAAATTTACATTTTACTTTTAAATGCATTTCTAAATAGCTTCATATTTTAATATCAATATCTTCTAAGTGAAATGACAACAAAATTATTATATTCTTGCCCAAGATTACATTTGCTGTTAAATCAAGGTAAGTTATATTTTAAAATACACTGTGGTAGATAGGAAAATATTATATGTAGAAGCATCTTTGCTTTTACGTATAAAGCACACATGTTTTCAAGGTGGAGAATTGCAGATAGCTTGACAAATTTTGTTAAACAGAAGGAAAAAAAGAAAAAGAACTTGTATAAATAAATCTATATTTAGGCTATTATGCCTATTCATAGCACTAATATAAGCATGTGAAATCACTGCCTCTAAGCTCCTCAGGTTTCCCTGAAACCTGCAGTTGTTACTGTATATTTAACTCCCTAAAGTTAGATGCACTCCAGAAAAATTCAGAATTGCATAACAAAAATTTTTCTGTAAAAAAAAATAATTCTGAAATCTAAACTTAAGGGAAGATTTTGACCTGAGTGCTTTCTTTTTCCTTTATTTTCATCCTCCTCCACTTTGCCAGCCACCTACCCTGGTTATTTCTTTCATTTTTTATTAAACGTTTTAAGTGACATATCTATCATTTATTTCTGAATTAATGTGCTAATTAAAGAAGTAGACTGAGCTTATCAAAGCAGCAAACTCACTCAGGTCTCATTAACTTTGCTAAGGACAATGAAAATTTAGGCTTTTAATTCAGACCTATTAATAGGCAGGTCCTGGGTTGAGCTAAGCACGAAGATGTAGGAAATCTGCCCAAGTGTTTATTTACAAAGCCAGTAGCAGCAGATGTGGTGTTCATTGTCGCAGGCATTAGAGGGTCTAAAGACACTGAAGCAGAAGGGAAGGAAATACAAAATTAAAGACAAAGATCCTCACCTCCCACCCCAATAAATAGAGCCCTCTCCTGGCTTCCTGCTTGAGAGTGGAATTTCGTTGTTAGGCCTTGAAATGGAAACAAGTTAGTAAGTGAGCTCACTGCATGGGTAATAGGCTGACACAGTTTTCCTTTATATTGCATTTACAGAGCAGCTCTGGCAGCAGATCTAGAGGGAGATACTTACATTGCCCTCCCAGCTGGTGGCCATCTGCCTTAGTGACAACTGCCAGATGAAGGAAAAGTGCATGAAATCAGAGATCAAACACTAAATAAAAGAAAATTACTTTGAAAGCAACTTTGTCATGTTATAAATAGACTGTTTTCAAGTGTCTGACATGTTTTAATTATAAGGGGAAAAGGGAGGTAATGAGGTAGATATAAACCTATGAGAGAAAGACAGTAAACAGTTTGTGGACTGTCTCATTCTCCTTCAAATGCGAATGATAATAAATTAGATACATTTAGATTCTTACATGAAAAGTACCCATTAGATGAACACAAGTAGTTTATTTTCCCCTTCTATTAGCACGGTGGAAGCCTCCCACCTGCATTTCCAACTGCTGACAGTGCTTCCCACAAATGGCCTGCTCTGACCCTCTGCACTGACTGACCTTCTGTTGAAACCAAACTCAGAGCTGAGCTGGTGATGACAAGCATTACCGGACAGAAGCTGCATCAACCCCCTATGATAAATCAGTTGCTGCAGCCTGAGGGAGGAAGGATAAAGAAACATGGTTGCCTCTTGCCCTTCTTACACAATCTTAATTATATAAAGGATAAACAAATCCTCCTTAATTCACTGAGGGTTTAAGTGGATAAATGTAAATGAATATATAAATCTTTAAAACCTCAAAGATCTTGCTTTTTTTTGTGGATAGCCCATACATTTCTTGAAAAATAAGAGCACACTCCTAGATAAATTAGAAAATACTGTGCTATGCATTGTTTTAAAAGGCAGTATAAAAGATAAAAGTAGAGAGATTTGCTAGGATGGAAGATTATTAGCATTGCAGTACAAAAGGCAAATTTGGCATTACTGAATTCTAGGAAACTCAGCACCTTTATTTGCAAGCGTTAATGCCTCCCATGTTCTTTCTACTTAAAAAACAACCTTGAATGAAATAATTTTGGAATTGCTTGGCTATAATGGAATTAGAAAACTTATATATATGTTGTTCTTATTTTAAAAAAATATAGTGAGCAGACTTCTGACCCTTTGCATAGCTGAAATTACTTGAAGAAAGTGTTTTAATGTGACAAAATAATAGCTATTTGCTGTTGGCAAAGTGTTTTCTTCCCTAGATATTAGTTTGGATGTTGCTTATTTAGAAAACTCAGACAATCAGCATTTTCGGTGTACTGTTAGATGTACATGATGGTCACTATTTGGTTAACACTAATGCTATTAACTGCCAGCTGCAAACATTTCATATTATCCTGAACTCTGTGTGGTGGGAAACACAACACCTAGAGAATAGTGAATACCATGAGTTAGTACAGATGCTGCAGTATGCTGATCAAATTGTCAGAAGTACACAAAAAAAGTCTACTTTATGTCATCTACGTTTCCTTAGGGAAATAATACACATTTTAAAAACCATGGAGAACATTAGCAAGGTGCTTTTCCTCAGCTTTACAGCATGCAAAAAGAAATTTTACTTTCCTTTAGGCATTTGAATCTAATTTGGTCTAATATTCCATGTAACAGCAGCATTGTCACGGATGTTCTTACAGCTTTATTTATTTTCTTGATGGATTAATACAGTCTTTTGGGAAAATAATAAAAGAATCAGACTGTTTTGTGTGTGTGTAAACACAAAAAAACATTATTGATTGAAGAAGATTTTAAGCAATGTCGGGAATACTGTTTCCTTCAAGAGCTAAAGCAGACTTTTTTGAGGATAACAAAGAAAGAAAGAGAGAAATCCCTAACATGTTTTATGTACCTATAGGCTTAAACTGGAGTTCCTCAGAAGTAGTACTTTCAACTGTGTAGTAAAAAGAAGGAACTGTGTACAACACAGTACCTTATTCAGCCTCAAAGCTAGCCATCAGAGCACTGCCAACAAGAAAAAAGCAAGTGACAACAAATCAGTCCTTCTTCCCACTCGGAGTGGGATTCCTGAGTAATTGGAAATACACCAGGAGGAAAATACACTGGTCTTCCTCACCTCCCAACACCACAAAATATATTATCTGTCACACACATACATGCACACACATAGTATTGCCAGCACTTCCCTTAGCAAATTATTTCCTATGTCAAACTTCATTATTTCCGTATTATTCCATATTCTGTTCTTTTTCTGAATGTTCATAGATTTGACAATACATTATGTCAAAGACCATTTAACAACAAAGATCTAATATAAAGCAATTGTTAGTTAGAAATGTTGATCCATTAGTAACACGAGAATGTTTGAATGATGCTGAGCAGTATTATTCCACTTTATTCTCTGTTATGATGGAAGGTCCTGAATATTCCTCATAGGGATTGTACTGTAACCCTTCTGACTACCTAAGTTGTGTGTATTACAGAGTAAGAAAGCAGCACAGCAAGACAATGAAGAGGAAGGAATATGAAGAGTTCTTGATGAAGTTGAAAAATAACTATTTTCTTGCCACCCAAGTGTGCAGTGTGCACAGGATATGGAATCTCAGGCTCTAACAGTGAGGGGAGGAATAAGTTACACAATGAGATAACATTTCTATTCAAACACAAACATGGAACAGATCTATTTTTATATATAAATGAAGATCTTTCTTTTTAATAGTGTTGCTAGACCACTATTTATTTAGAAGAGGAGGAAAGCATGATGATAAGAACCAAAGGAGAATACATACAAAACCTGCAAAAAACATATTATTGATAGGCATTATTTCACGGGACTTTACAATATTCTCTGCTTCTCTTGAAAGTAATGGGATCATATAAATATAACTTTTAGCACAACCATATATTCCATAATATCTTTTGGATTGGTTTGGTTCTTGCTGCCAAGTCATAAAAGTTCATGTCCTTAGATGTCAAAAGAGAAGGATCTGCAAAGGTACAAATAAAGCTGGAGCCTTTTCCGCCCCCTTTGTTATGTTCATGTTGTGCAGTTAAGTAAAAGGGCGAAATAGAGTCCTGTTGAAATATGATGGCACAGTCTGGAGCACCACCCATTCCTAGTTTGCCCTTTGCAAATTGAATCCTGGCACCACAACAATGTATACTTTTTACACTATTTCTGACAGCAACTTTCACTATGAAATCTTGGTCCCATACATATAAGCTACCAAAAGAAACAATGAGAGGAATGCATACAGCCTCATAGCAGCCACTACGGGGCTCATTATGCAAGTCAGAGCTCAGAGCATGTGAACAAGGACTGCGAGCTTTAAGATGTGGAAGATAATTGAAATGAAATTCCTGTATTTTGAAACTGAACTTCTAATTTTCACATATTCTGGTCTTCCTTGACCATCTCTCTTCAACACCTTTCATTTTTAGAAAGTGTAAAATGGCCATAGCCATTGTCAAAAAGCGTAAGCACAGAAAAGATCCCTGAGTATCAAACCACCAAAAATGGCCTTTTCTCTGCCCTGGAAATCCGTAGTGGTTAGCAAAGGGCAGTCTGGATATTTCAAAAATAAATTCACATAAAAGCATCTTTAGGACTATCTGGATCCTATACCGTACTTTGGAAAGGAAAAAAAAAAAAGGTCTATTTTTGACAAAAACTTTAAACCAGATCTAAGATTTTTACATTTTCTCATGAACTATTTGAAAAGATACTTTCATTTTTTAACAGATAAACAACAAGTATATGCCTTTTTACTTAACAGAAGTTTCTTCACTGTATTCCAGTACAGAATAAACATCTCACAAGAATAAACTGAGCAATCTCTTCCAAATTACCAAAGCTCCCTCAGCTTGCTCACTCGTGTCCTACAACTTCATTCTACAAAGTCTGATTACTATACAAATCAGAGTAGATCTGATGATTGAATGTTGAAAGGGCATAGTGTATAACTTATTAGGCATTCTGCAGACTGGTTGAGAGGGTTTTCTTTCCTCTGAAAATTTAAATTAGATGCTAAAGAAAAGGAAGCTACTGAAACTTCCATGAAAAAGCAGCTAAGGTTGCAATTTTCAGTTAGTCTACAGGTAAGAGAGAATTTTCATCCTATTACGCTGTGTTCTGGAGGAGATAGATTGAGCTAATGTTCAAAAGAATGCTTTACCTTCAAAATTCACTCCAGAGAGCATTTTGTCTGAAAAGTTAAAGGATTTGAAGTTCATATAGTGAGGGTTGGTAGGAACTTATCCACTGTTTGTTGCCTGCCCAAGTAAACAGATTAAAAATATGACCATGTTTTATAAAGGAAATAAATGATGTACATTTGTTAAGTCTTACAAATGAACTCCAAAAAAAGGTCATGTTCTTAATTGTTAAGCTTGGAAGATTTCTGCTCTTTGTTTAAATAGTAATGTCAGTCAAATCATATGACTTGTGTGTGAAGGG